>NC_091958.1:10499256-10601756 GCF_031021105.1 Erythrolamprus reginae
AAGGAGGAAGGAAGGAAAGAAAGAAAGAAAGAAAGAAGGGAGGAAGGAAGGAAGAAAGAAAGAAGGGAGAAGGAGGAAAGGAAGGAAAGAAAGAAAGAAGGAAAGAAAGAAAGAAAGAAAGAAGGAAGACAAGAAAGAAAGAAGGAAGGAAGGAAAGAAAGAAGGGAGGAAAGAAGGAAGGAAAGGAAGAAAAAAAGAAGGAAGAGAGAGAGGAAGAAACCATCCACTCATCCTCTCTGTCTTCATATCACCATGGAAAGTTTTTTTTTAAATGTTGAGTAAGTATTTAAATTTTCTGCACACCTGAACCTCAGCCATCCGTCATTGTTATGACTTAAAACATCACTGACTAAATTAGGTTTTGTTTGCAGAGGGCCGGAGAGTCAGATGGCTTGAATGACAAAATTAGAACATGTGAAAACAAAACTGCACAGGGAAGAGAGAAGAGGGAGGCTGCCCACAGTTGCACCACAACCCTACCATGCTGTGGTGTATGTGTGTGTGGGTTTGTGTGTGTGGTGTGTATGTGTGTGTGTTTTCCTGTCCTCCACAAATCTATGATCTGTTGACCGAATGCTCCCAAATACCGTGAAATTTATGGTTTAGTTGGAATATTTACGAACTTAATTTGTTCCGTGACCAGGTTCTTAAGTAGAAAAGTTTGTAAGAAGAAGCAATTTTTCCCATAGGAATCAATGTAAAAGCAAATAATGCGATTGGGAAAACCACAGGGAGGGTGGAGGCCCTGTTTCCTCCAGGAGATTCCTAGAGAGGCACCACGGAGGCTTCTCGCTGCCTTTTCCCACCCTGTTTCATCCCAGGAGATTCCTAGAGAGGCCCACGGAGGCTTCTCCCCACCTTTTCCGGCCCTGTTCCTCCCAGGAGATTCCTAGAGAGGCCCCAACGGAGGCTTCTCCCCACCTTTTCCGCCCTGTTTCCTCCCAGGAGATTCCTAGAGAGGCCCCACGGAGGCTTTTCCCTGCCTTTTCCGGTTACAGTTTCGGAGGCTCGGTTTTGTAAGTGGAAAATGGTTCTTGAGAAGAGGCAAAAAAATCTTGAACACCCGGTTCTTATCTAGAAAAGTTTGTAGGTAGAGGCGTTCTTAGGTAGAGGTACCACTGTACTTGCCTTCTCAAGAAACAAAAAGTGAAACTCAAAATAAAGGCTAAAATGTACTGTAATACCTTTGCATTTTGACCCTAAGGAACCGCTATCTGATTTTAATTTTTCGTTTTGTACAACTCCTTCATTCCGGCTATGTTTACACAGCACACAACATTTGACAATGCGTTCCTCTTAGCTGCGTTTGACTTGATTCAGTGCACTGGGCCGACCTCCCAAATGGGTTTACTCAGAACCAGGTAAAAAGTAGTAGGGGAACACAATCTCTTTGCTGACACGTCTCCGTGTGTTGTATTCCGAATAACTGCTTTCTGTTATATTATCAGCTCAAATCCAGATTGCTTGGGAGGAACACTAACAATGCCTATATATTCATATAGAGAATACAATGCGCCAGGTATTCTTATTCATAATTCCTACTGCATTTAAATATGTTGCACATTATTATGTGCTTTTAACATAAATCAATGGCTGGCTGGCTCTTTGGGTATGGGATCCCGGTCCCCAGAATCTTTCCTTTTCTCTTTTATAGTTCTGCAACCTACCTCGGAAGACCCCTGCCCACATAAAATGGTTATTGTTGTAATAATTTTTGGTGACATTTATAGCTTAAAGACTTTGTGCAATTTTTTTTTTATCGACAAGCCAGCTATGAATCAACATGCATGATCACAATAAAAATGCACAAAATATATGCGTTAGAGTGGAGGCTTTGTCAATAGGGCATCGCATTGATCCATGTTCTTTGTGGCTATTTGCGGAGCGTTACACATGCATTCTGCTGAAAATTCAAACTGTCGGCCTGCTTCAGAATCCTAGAATAGAATAGGATAGGATAGAATAGGAATAGGCATGAAATAGAATGGAATAGAATGGAATGGAATAGAATAGAATAGGATAGGATAGGATAGAAAAGGATGGAATAGAATGGAATAGAATAGAATGGAATAGAATAGAATAGGATAGGATAGGATAGGATAGGATAGGATAGAAAAGGATGGAATAGAATGGAATAGAATGGAATAGAATAGGATACGATAGGATAGAAAAGGATGGAATAGAATGGAATAGAATGGAATAGAATAGAATAGGATAGGATAGGATAGAAAAGGATGGAATAGAATGGAATAGAATAGAATAGGATAGGATAGAAAAGAGATGGAATAGAATGGAATAGAATAGAATAGGATAGGATAGGATAGAAAAGGATGGAATAGAATGGAATGGAATAGAATAGAATAGAATAGGATAGGATAGGATAGGATAGAAAAGGATGGAATAGAATAGAATAGAATAGAATTCTTTATTGGTCAAGTGTGATCGGACATTCACGCAATTTGTCTTTAGTGCACATGCTCTCAGTGCATATACAAGAAAAGATACATTTGTCAAGAATTATGAGGTATGACACTTAATGATTGTCATAGGGTACAAATGAGCAATCGGGAAACAATCAATATTAATATAAATCCTAAGGATACAAGCAACAAGTTATAGTCATGCAATCATAAGTGGGAGGAGATGGGTGATAGGAAATGATGAGAAGACTAATAGTAATAGTAATGCAGCCTTAGTGAATAGTTTAACAGTGATGAGGAAATTATTGGTTAGCAGAGTGATGGTATTCTGGAAAAAAACCTGTTTTTGTGTCTAGTTGTCTTGTTGTGCAGTGCTCTATAGCATCATTTTGAGGTAGGAGTTGAAACATTTTATGTCCAGGATGCAAGGGGTCACTAAATATATTTACAGCCTTCTTTTTGACTCATGCAGTATTCAGGTCCTCAATGGAAGGCAGGTTGGCAAGTTATCTATTGCAGATAGACATTTTGATTCCAGCTGTTCAGATGGAAATTGGGTAGATGTTGAGAAATTTCAGCTTTGATCTTTATTAGAGCAAAAGACTGTTTGAAAATTTTCAAGCCATTTGATTTCATAGGAAAGGGATATCCCAAGCAATTTAGCCCAAGTCCCTTGTATAAAGAAGATCCGTTGGTCAAGACTCAAAGGATTGTACAAACAGTGCTATACGTTCAGTGAACCTATTTTCCTTTAAAAATAGTATTTTGGAAACCACCGATACGCATTAATGGGCAGCCAAAATTTTTACTGCCACACTGTGGGTGTGGCTTATTTTGTGGGTGTGGCTTAATGGTCATGTGACTGGGTAGGAGTGGCTTGCCGGCCATGTGATCAGGTGGGAGTGGCTTGAACGATCATCATCGTTCAAGTTAAACTGCTAAGTCCTTGACTTACAACCTTGTCAGTTGTAAGTGTCACTCGCTGGGGTGACAATTTGCTTTATGTTTTCTATATGCTCTCCTTCCTGGGTCACCCCCCCCCCACCTCAGGCTGGGTAGCTGGGCAGAAGCATAAATGCTGCCAATGCCGCTTCCACCCACACCTTCTGATTGCCCCTCAGGTGAGAGGTGGCTGCGGGAGGCTGGAGGGGAGCCAGGGAGGAGAGAGGGAAGCTCATCCGAGGCCAGGAAGGAGGAAAGAGGAAAAAAGCAAGGAGCCCAGATGCAGCAGCAGCAGGGAAGAAAAGAAGAGCTGAGCCGAGACCAGTAATCCAGGAAGTGACAGCTACCGATTAGCTGGAGCTGTGCACACATCTTCATTTCCGCCAGCGGAACTGCGTTCCATCCATCCTGCCTGCAGCCCACCCCTTCCGATAGGTGAATACAAGGTAAAAGTAAAAATTTCCCTTGCACATATATGCTAGTCATTCCGGACTCTAGGAGGCAGCGCTCATCTCTGTTTCTAAGCTGAAGAGCCAGCACTGTCTGATGACCATTCCATGGTCATGTGGCTGGCAATGCCAAAGGCACACAGAATGCTGTTACCTTCCCACCAAGGTGGTCGTTATTTTTCTACTTGCATTTTTACATGCTTTCGAACTTCTAGGTTGGCAGAAACTGGAGCAAATAATGGGAGTAAGTTTTATTGGACAAAATTGAGACTTATTTGAAAATGAATTTTAAAATGAGACTATAAGAATGATTTGGAAAAATATGTTATATTGAATATAAAGCTGAAAATGGATAATCTTTTAAAAATTATAATGATGAATCAAAATCAATTTATTATATAACTGTGTAATTATTGTTTTGACATTTTGTCATGTTTTACTGTTGTTTGTAACATAAATTTTGAAAATTAAAAAAATAATTAAAATGAAAATATAAATAATACATCAAAAGAGTGTCTTCCATATTTTTTTTTCTATATTGGATTTACAAAATTAAATATAATATATTGAAGTTTTGAAAATCTTTATGAGAACAGACAGAAAAAGAAATCAAGTTCTAGGATATTAAATTAAAGAAGAAGAAATTAAAGATCAAGGAGGTTAAAATGAAAGGAAGGAATTTAAAGTTGGTTTATTTGATCAAAGTGAAAATAGATATCTTGTAATGTCTCGTAACCCTTATGGGACTTTTGCTGATTAGGACTGAATCAATGAGACTTTAAGGATCTGTTTATAGCTAAGAGATGGAATGTGGAAAAAAGAGATCGTTTGTTGCATTTTAGGAAAAGGTGATAAAACTAAAATTGTTTATACTTGTGATGAAGGTGGAAGTCATTTTTTTTAGTTTAGTTTGCTAGCTTATATCTTTTTAACTATAATAAAATTGTTATTAAAAAAAGAGCCAATTGTATGGTTACATTTGAAGTTTCTATAGGATTTCTCATGCTGTCCAAGAGTAATCAATTAAAAAAATATTTTTTTCCTGAGAGTTCTTCTGCACCAAAGAACAGACATGGGTTTAATTTCAAGCTCAGTCTAATAAATGACACAACACAGCCTATTCTTAAGCAGAGTATGTCTTTCACATGATCAAGAAAAGCTTTGCTTCCAATCTGTGGTATGCACAATCCAGAATATTTATTGTATATTCTGGATTTTCTATGCAAGAGACATTGACTGAGCTGCAAATAGAGAGAAGTGGTTGCCAGCTTAATTTACAAGCCAAACTCCTAAGAAATTTTGGGCACGATTTAGAACAAAGCTTGGTGGCAGCAACTCAGAAATGTGATAAATTTTGCTTTTTTGGATTCATTTGCTGTCTCCTTTATAAAACAAAATATTCCAAGTTGCAATTATTTGTGCATTAAAACAGTAAGCCTAAGACATCTGAAAATTAGAATTCCATGTCAGACTGTGAATATCCCACAAGCATGCTGCCTTTCATTAAAATCTGTTTGACATTTTTGTTATGCGCAGAGAGGCGAAGGATGCCAGGAAGCTTGATATTTGTGATTACATCCTTCTGCTAATACAAGGCATTCAAAAATTGTATTAAAACATTAGCTACAAAAGGCTGAGCAGTGAAAAACAACAAATAAATAGATTTAGCACTGGTTTTTATTTTTAAAAAGAAAAAGTAGGCCACTCGATGATCCATTGCCCTAAATAATTTCCTAAGCAAGAGCAACCTTTCTAATTCTTTTATTTCTTTCTCCCGAGAAGTCTGATGATAAGAAATGTGCTAATTCCTTCCATGCTTGCTCTCCCTCCAAACTCTTTCAGAAAAAAAAAAACAGAGAGAGGGAAAAGTGCAAATTTTTAATCGTTCTTGGGGAATCGTGTAATGATCGCGAGTCACGTGACACCCCCCCCTGGAAAAAGATATTATTTTGTCACAATAACGCAAGTAAATTATCTCGCCGGCAACTTGCTTAAAGGTCAGAGAGATCATCTGATGCAGAAGATGGAAATTTCTCCTGCCAAAACAATATTGACAGCTTATCAAGCAGGATGGAGAAAATACAATGATATAATAGAATGTAAGGTAAGATAACACTTGCTACTGGAGGCAGAAAATATGACATGGCATTTCAATTTTAAGGTTATGTGCAGGATGATATCGTATGGAAACGAGGAGACAAAACACTGTTCCTTGCATGTGAATTTTATCATGGCAAATGCAACTACAGTATTGTAATGTACAGTGTGGTTATTAGATGCATCTTAGGGAAAGACGAAGCTTCAGAGTCATTTGCAAATAGATGACAGAACACAAAGCAAGAATAATATTCTTCCTCATTAAATCTAAAACAAAGGCTCTCTCTCTCTCTCTCTTTCTCTCTCTCTCTCTCTCTTTCTCTCTCTCTCTCTTTCTCTCTCTCTCTCCCCCCCCCCCCAGCCTGTCTCCACCTAGTCATGCCACAAAAAGTGGACTTAACACTGGATATAATCTATCTTCACATCTATAACTCTCTAGTTTGGTTCTGCAACCCAACAAGACCGACACAGACTTCAGAGGAGAATCAGAACTGCAGAACAAATAATTGCTGCCAACCTGCCTTCCATCGAGGATCTGTATACTGCACGAATCAAAAAGAGGGCAGTGAAAATATTTACTGACCCCTCACATCCTGGACATAAACTGTTTCAACTCCTACCCTCAAAACATCGCTACAGAGCACTGCACACCAAGACCACTAGACTCAAAAACAGTTTTTTCCCGAACGCCATCACTCTACTAAACAAATAATTCATTCAACACTGTCAGACTTTTTACTAAATCTGCACTTTTATTTCTACTGGTTATTTCTCATCATTCCTATCATCCTTTTCCTCCCTCTTAGGATTTTATGACTGTAACTTGTTGCTTGTATCCTAAGATTTTTATTAATATTGATTGTTTCTACATTGCTTATTTGACCCCCATGACAATCATTAAGTGTTGTACCACATGATTCTTGACAAATGTTTTTTTTTCTTTTATATACACTGAGAGCATCTGCACCTAAGACAAATTCCTTATGTGTCCAATCACACTTGGCCAATAAAGAATTCTATTCTATTCTATTCTATTCTATTCTATATTCACTGGTAATCGTGATGGATGAGGAATCCTGAGAGTTGAAGTCCACATCCCTGGAGTCAACTTATATTTCAGCAAGCTCTCCTAGACATTGCTTAGGGCTGGGTTGTGAGATTCTATTAGCCCGATCGATGGAAATGAGAATAATTCTGTTTGAAAAGCTTGCTACCTGCTGCCCTGTGATTGAGCCCCATAGTTGGTCAAATTTTGACCAGATATGAAGATAGAAAAACATGAAGAAAAAGTCTTGAGTTCACACATCATGTACTGCATAGCTGTGCTTTAGTCAATAAACCACAATAATCTGGGTTCATGCCATACACTGAGTGAAGCGTTACTGAGCGTCACTGCAGTTCTTCAGGACTTCACTGAATCACAGCAGAGTGGAGGAGAGGCAAATTATATGGACTCCTTTTAGAAAATCTTAGATAAAGACTTGAAGGAGTCAATACAGGCTGCATTTCTAATGGTGCTTTACAGGGTATAGAAACCTATGACAATCATAAAGTGTCATAATTCTTGACAAATATATCTTTTCTTTTATGTACACTGAGAGCATCTGCACCAAAGACAAATTCCTTGTGTGTCCAATCACACTTGGCCGATAAAGAATTCTATTCTATTCTATTCTATTTTATTCTATTCCATTCCATTCCATTCTTTTCCATTCTATTTCATGCCTATTCCTATTCTATTCTGTTCTGTTCTATTCTATTCTATTCCATTCCATTCTATTTCATGCCTATTCCTATTCTATTCTATTCCATTGTATTTCATGCCTATTCTATTCTATTCTCTATTTATATCTCCCTCCCTCGCTTCCTTCTTGTCTTTCCACCTTTTTCCTCCCTCCCTCCCTCCTTTCCATCCATCTTTCCTTCCGCAAAACATAGACAGAAAAAAATCATGCTGAAATTTTATTCGGGAGGAAAAAAAAGAGAGAGCAAGCCAGTTTGGTATCTGGCCAGAAGTGCATTTAGTAGAGAAGAGAAGACATTAATGAGAGCCAGTCTTCATTGATGGTATGAAAATCAGAAACACAAGAGGGCTCTAGCTGAAACAGGCCCTTCCTAAAGAGAATATAGAACATAGTTTCTGAGCTTTCCGATGGCTATTGGAATACTTTTCTTCTAACCCACCAACAGACGTAATTAAGACTCTTGTACATGTGGCTTACCAACAGCTTCCAAATATGTGGGTTGTTTTTTTTTTAAAGAAACTTGCTTATCCAACTCATTGTGGCCAACAGATTCCCATTTCTCTTATTTCTTCCCACTTTCTTCCCACCCACATCCCACTTTTAAGAGGACAAGAGAAGGACAGCAACTAGTGGTTGCCTATTTAACTTTGTATGCACCATGCCAACATAACATGAAGTCATTTCTATTTTGGCTAAAGTCTATTGGAAATGTGTTTCTCTGGGAGAAAGAGAGAACAAAAAAAAAGTCATTTTGCAATGGGACTCAGTGTTAGCTCCAGATCTCTTAATTATCTTAGATAAGATAACTACAAGAATCTACAAATCTTTGTTGACATTTGTTGGTTATTCAGACTCTTACATGGCATGACCTGGTTTCCTTAGTTTTGCTTAAAATGTAATGTGAATTTCCCTGCATCACGCAAATTTAAACATTGCAGTGCGCAAATTCCACTCACAGATAAGTCCATCTAAAGTACCTAACAAAAGTAAGAATGTATTATTTTAAGAATTTAACTATTAGACTTCTTATCATCCCTATCACCCATCTCCTCCCACTTATGACTGTATGACTGTAACTTGTTGCTTGTATCCTTATGATTTATATTAATATTGATGGTTTCTTGATTGCTTATTTGACCCCTGTGACAATCATTATGTGTTGTACCTCATGGTTCTTGACAAATGTATCTTTTTCTTTTACGTACAATGACAACATATGCACCAATGACAAATTTCTTGTGTGTCCAATCACACTCGGCCAATGCAGAATTCTATTCTGTTCTATTCCATTTAGAATTGGGAGTTTTCAAGGATCTCTCTCTCTCTCTCTCTCTCTCTCCCTCCCTCCTCTCCCTCCCTCCCTCCCTCTCCCTCTCTCTCTCTGGATTGGAACTAAAATAGGATTTGAATCTTTAAATTCCAAATTGCAAAGCCCATTCCTTGTTTTTTTTTGTTCATGTTAGACCCTTAGCTTTTGATTATCAGTTCACCGCATAGTATCCACACATTCTTTGAATATTATGTGTGACCCCCAGTATTCTGTTCTTGCAATAAATTAAGCCAACATTCAGATAATTGCTTGCTTCAGAGTGCTATTTTATACCAGATTCCCCCTCTTCTCTTTCTTTAGCATCTCCATGGTGGTGTGATACTGAGTTAAACAATGGGGAAAAATATGTTCAGTAAAAGCCCCAATGCAAAGAATACTTGTGATTGTTTATGTGTCGAGGGAGGGAAGAATGTTTATTATTATTTTGCATGACACCGAGTTGATTGCATTCATTATATTGTAGAGCCAACTAATGCACAAGTTCAGCTTGCCTTCTCCATCTTTTGAAATATATAGGGGCGGTGTCACCCTGAAGTGGAGAAGGATCATGCTGCATCCTTTTGTGTTTCCCATTTAAGAGTCAGGTACCACCAACAATTTAAATTGGAATTTCCCCTCCTTGTGCTGAAAGATGCATAGCTTAATAAAGCGGAGAGCATCTCAAAACGGTACCCTCAGATTCTTTTCCCGTGAAAGGAACGCTTAGAAGATGATAAACATCAACTTCAGATTGAATCACGATAGGATAGGTCACTTTTTTCCTTTGTAAAGAAGCACGATTATCTTTCTCGTTACATTATGCTTTGCAGGAAAAAAAACCCGAGGACATTCAATAAAAGATCTGTAGCACTAAGCCCCCCCCCCCCTAAAGATGACCCCTTTGATGTTAATGGACAAGATTCTGCTTCTCAAACCTTGCCTGGCACCGTAAAGAGCTACGTATCGTATCTTCAGTCTTCCGACTTCCAAAAAAATAGAAAGAAAGAAAAAAGCATCGTTTTGCCAAGTTATAATATGGTGAAACATATTTATGTGCAAAATAAAACACAAACAAACAGAACAGTGAGGGTTTAACACTTGCCGCTTTTGAATGTTCCAAAATGGTAATGGTCCAAGATACATATGTTGAAATTATCCAAGATGAGAAAAAGATATTTCTCTGGCAGGCAACCTCGCATATTTTTTTTTCAAAAGCAAGCCAGCCAGAACCTAAAAATATTGCAACTGACTTAAGACCAATTAAGGAGGAACTTTTTTCAGTGTCGTATCAGAACTACGGAGAAATTATCAGCATCTTCTGATACCATTTCATGCTGCGGAGTAGGACAAAGGGACAACTTTAGGCTTCACCATGGATAGTTGGGTATATGCAGAAATGAATTTCTTTATGATACCCCAAGAAATTGTAAACTTTGCTCCTTAGTCGCTGTTTTAGTCAATCATGTGAATTCATGGCTGCTATTGATAACTGGCTATGCAAGATATTCTTTATTGTTTATTTGTATTTTGCCTTTATTATTTTTCCAAATAACTTGAGGCAGCGAGCATACCTAATACAGGTAGTCTCGACTCACGACCAGAAATGAGTGCAAGGTTTCTGTTGCTAACTGAGACATTTGTTAAGTGAGTTTTGCCCTGTTTCATGACCTTTCTGGTCACTGTTGTTAAGTGAGTCACTGCAATTGTTAGGTTACTATAGGGGTGCGCAAAGTTGGCTCTTCTATGGCATATGGACTTCAACTCCCAGAATTCCTGAGCTAGCATCCTTGGCTCAGGAATTCTGGGAGTTGAAGTCCACAAGTCATAGAAGAGCCAACTTTGCCCATCCTTGTGTTAGTAACATGGTTGTTAAATTAAAGTCTTCGGAGAGGGGCAGTATGCAAGTCTAATTAATAATAATAATAATAATAATAATAATAATAATAATAATAATAGTAGTAGTTGTTATTATTATTATTATTGTTATTATTATTATTATTATTATTAGAAACATAGAAACATAGAAGTCTGACGGCAGAAAAAGACCTCATGGTCCATCTAGTCTGCCCTTATACTATTTTCTGTATTTTATCTTAGGATGTTTATCCCAGGCATGTTTAAATTCAGTTACTGTGGATTTATCTACCACATCTGCTGGAAGTTTGTTCCAAGGATCTACTACTCTTTCAGTAAAATAATATTTTCTCATGTTGCTTTTGATCTTTCCCCCAAATATTATTATTATTATTATTATTATTATTATTATTATTATTATTATTATTATTATTATTATTATGTCAATACAACCCAGCAAACGAAATCACTATGCTGGATTTTGTATTTCATCACCAGTCGGGCGCTTCCCAAGCACCTAGGACTGCGCGATGTAGTGGCGAATGTGTGCCGATCCCAGTAAAGTGAAGATTTTCTCAATTCCAATGGTTTTCAAATGTCCACTGAGATCCTTTGGCACTGCGCCCAGCGTGCCAAGTATCACTGGAACCACTTTCACTGGCTTATGCCAGAGTCGTTGCAGCTCGATTTTTAGATATAATAATAATAATAATAATAATAATACTATACTACAAGCATAGACATGATGCTGTGGCACAGATGATCCACTGGAACGTGTGTCGGAACTACCATTTACCAATGGCAAAGAACTGGTGGGATCATAAGCCCGAAAAAGTGGTCGAAAATGAGCAAGCAAAACTACTGTGGGACTTCCGACTTCAGACTGACCGAATTCTGAAGCATAACACACCAGACATTGTGATCGTGGAGAAAAAGAAAGTATGGATCATCGACATCGCAATCCCAGGAGACAGCAGAATTGAGGAGAAGCAGCTAGAGAAATGAGTGAAATACGAAGATCTAAAAATTGAGCTGCAACGACTCTGGCATAAGCCCGTGAAAGTGGTCCCAGTAGTACTTGGCATGCTGGGCGCAGTGCCAAAGGATCTCAGCGGACATTTGAAAACCATTGCGATTGACAAAATCTCCATTTATCAATTGCAAAAGGCCGCTTTACTGGGATCGGCAAACATAATTCGCCACTACATAACGCAGTCCTAGGTGCTTGGGAAGCGCCCGCCTGGTGATGAAATACGAAATCCAGCATAGTGATCGCATTTGCTGTGTTGTACTGACATAATAATAATAATAATAATAATAATAATAATAATAATAATAATAATAATAATAATAAACAATAACAACAACAAAACAACAACAATAATGATAATAATGATAATAATGATAATAATAATGATAATAATAATGATAATGATGATGATAATAATAATTATCATTATCATTATCATTATCATTATCATTATCATTATCATTATCATTATCATTATCATTATCATTATCATTATCATTATCATTATTATTATTATTATTATTATTATTATTATTATTATTAAATGGTTCCCCCATTGACTTGGCTTGTCAGAAGGTAGCAAAAGCAGGATCACATGATCCCGGGACATGGCAACCATCACAAATGTAAGTCAGTTGCAGGGAAGTCAGCTTGGAAATATTGGACTAGAAATCAATTACCATATTTTTCAGAATATAAGATGCACCGGGTTTCCCTCCCTAAAAGAGGTTGAAAATTTCGGTGTGTCTTCGACTCCGAATGTAGCTTTTTTTTTTTTTTTTGGAAGCTTTTCCCCCCCAGTATGTACTAACAAGGTGCTAACGATCTTCTGAGCTTGCAGGATTTTGGCATTGCTACCCGGAAGAAGTTTTTTTTCCCAGTCCTAAGTCTTTGCAGTCTTGTTTTTATTGTTCACCTCTGGAACCACTGGCTTCTATAGTATTGCTGAAGTTGTTTTTGGCTTTTTGGTCCACCATTAGGGGAGCTACTTCTGATAGGACTATAGACCAATGTTATTTACTTTTCTGGTTACTTTTATTTTGTTTTGTTTGTTGTTTTGTAAAAAGAAGAGTTGAATATTCTGCTTAACCTTGCTAAGTGTAGAGGATCACAAGCCTGAGGTAAATAAATCTTTCCAAATCGTGTTCGGGTTTAACCTTGTTTGTTTGTTTAGTTGTGACCAGGCTGAGTTTACTTTTATTTATTATGCTTTAAAGGAAGAATTGAATATTATTTAGCTTTGCTAAATGTAGAGGATTATAAACCTTGAGGTAAATAAACCTTTCCAAATTGTCTTTAAGTTTCAGCCAGTTTGTATTATTTTTTATTTTGTTTTATTTTTTATTTTATTTTAAAAGTTGTGACCAGGCTGGGTTTTCTTTTTATTTTTATTATTATTATTATTATTATTATTATTATTATTATTATTATTATTATTATTATTATTATTATTTTAAAGAAGAGTTGAATATTCTGCTTAGCCTTGCTAAATGCAAAGGATTATAAGCCTTGAGGTAAATAAACCTTTCCAAATTGTCTTTAAGTTTCAGCCAGTTTGTATTACTTTAGATTTTGTTTTATTTTGTTTTATTTTTTTATTTTATTTTAAAAGTTGTGACCAGGCTGAGTTTACTTTTATTTTGTTTTTTTTAAAGAAGAGTTGAATATTCTGCTTAACCTTGCTAAATGTAAAGGATTATTTATTTATTTATTTATTTATTAGATTATAAGCCTTGAGCTAAATAAATCTTTCCAAATTGTCTTCAAGTTTCAGCTAGTTTGTATTATTTTATATATATATTTATTTTTTATTTATTTTATAAGTTGTGACCCGGCTGGGTTTACTTTTATTTTGCTTTTTAAAAAAAGAAGAATTGAATATTTCGCTTAGTCTTGCTACATGTAGGGGATTACAAAACTGAGGTAAATATATCTTTCCAAATTGTGTTCAGGTTTCAGCCAGATTTTGTTTATTTGTTTGTCTGTTTTTATTTATTTATTTGAAGATGTGACCAGACTGAGTTTGTGAATATTGACCCAAATCACGGGTAGGCAAATTTGGCTCTTCTATGACTTGTGGACTTCAACTCCCAGAATTCCTGAGCCAATCATCCTAGCTTGGGAATTCTGGGAGTTGAAGTCCACATGTCATAGAAGAGCCATCTTTGTCTACCCAAGTGGATCTTCCTTTCCTATCTGATGTACAAAGGGCCTTTCTTTTCCTTTCTAGTCTGCTGGTTTTCAGCTCAGGTAAATGAAGGGCTTAGTGAAAAAGAATTTATTTATTTATTTACTAGATTTGTATGCCGCCCCTCTCCGTAGACTCGGGGCGGCATACAAATCTAATTCCCAAACCTTAGGACGGCCTTGTTTATTTTTATAATGTTTTTACTGGTTCGCTAAGGCAGTGTTTCCCAACCTTGGCAGGTTTAAGATATTTGGACTTCAACTCCCAGAATTCCCCAGCCAGCATTCGCTGGCTGAGGAATTCTGGGAGTTGAAGTCCAGATATCTTCAAGTTGCCAAGGTTGGGAAACACTGCGCTAAGGAACAAAGTCTTGTTAAAAAGGGTTTTTATTCTGGGTCATCTAGAATTTGAAGAATTGGACAGAAAAAAGATTATTATGCCTCCCTTCACCTGCCTCACAAAAATAGGTAGAAGTAGGCCATTTGCAAAAATATTACCTCACAAAAAAGGGCTTTTACAAAGTGTTTGAATAATTACATCATATACACAACCCCCCCCCATAAACTATTCTTCCCCCACCCCTGCTTCCTACTCATCCATCCCTATTTTTTTTAATTAGTAATATTAATCTACAGGTAGTCCTTGACAGTTCATTGAGTGACGGATCAAAGTTACATTATTATTATTATTATTATTATTATTATTATTATTATTATTATTATTATTATTATTATTGTTATTATTATTATTATTATTATTTATTCGACTTCTATGCCACCCAATCCCGAAGGACTCAGGGCAGCTTATAACAGTAATAAAAATACAATAAAATAGATACAAAGATAAATGAAGTCAAACATTTCTAAACTAACACATTATAAAACGAAACCCCATAAAAGTAAAGAAAAAAGTCACTATCATACACATGCATACCAGTCATAAAATTGGCCATCTACAGTGTAACATTTATGGCCCCCAAGCTTGCCGGCAAAGCCAAGTCTTCATGGCCTTACAAAAGGCCAGCAGGGTGGGGGCGGTGCAGACGTTGGGTGGAAGCTGGTTCCAAAGAGCCTGGGGCAGCCACAGAGAAGGCCCTTCCCCATGGTCCGCCAACCTGCATTGCTTAGTCGATGGGACCCGGAGGAGGCCAACTCTGTGAGCTCTTATTGGTCTCAGAGAGGTATGCGGCATGACTTATGACCATTTTTCACTCCTACGACCATTGTAGCATCCCTATGGCCACGTGATCAAAATGACTCACATTTATGACAGTTGCAGTGTCCTGGAGTCACGTGATCATCTTTTGTGTCCTTCTGACAAAAAAAAAAAGTCAATTGGGAAGCCAGATTCACTTAACAACCATGGAATTTGGAAAAAGAAATACAGCAAACAGACACTTTATTTAGTTACATAACAACAGCAGTTAGAATATTATTATTATTATTATTATTATTATTTATTAGATTTGTATGCCACCTCTCTCCGTAGACTTGAGGCGGCTCACAGCAATAATAAAAACAATGTACAATAACAAATCTAATATTTAAAAATATCTAAAAACCCCTTATTTAAAAACAAGACATTCACCCAAACATACCATACATAAATTATATAGGCCTAGGGAAGATGTCTCAATTCCCCTTTGCCTGACGGCAGAGGTGAGTTTTAAGGAGTTTACGAAAGGCAAGGAGGGTGGGGGCAATACTAATCTCTGGGGGGAGCTGGTTCAAGAGGGTCGGGGCCACCACAGAGAAGGCTCTTCCCCTGGGTCCCGCCAGATGACATTGTTTAGTCAACAGGACCCAGAGAAGGCCAACTCTGTGGGACCTAATTGGTCGCTGGGATTCGTGCAGCAGAAGGTGGTCCCGGAGATATTCTGGCCCGATGCCATATTAATATTAATAGCTCAGCTGTGGAAAAAAGAAATGATTCCAGCAGAGAGTAATATTATATAAAAAAATTACAGATGTGTAAAGATGGATGAAATGAACAAAGGAGATTAAGGAAACAAAAAATGAAGAAATGAAAAAACTATGGAACAGATGGTATGAATGGATCAAAAATAGATAGAAAATATAAAAATATAAAGTGTGAGTGTATACAAAAATAATGAACACACAGTACCAGTGTGGCAGTATTATAGGATGAAGGTAGTAATTATAAATACTGTATGGTGAATTCTTTACAGTTATATGATAAGAGATACTGAAATAAATGTAACGTTTTTCTTTTTCTACTCTCTTCGGTATACATCAAAATATAGACATATATTAACGAGAATATATGTTACATTGAAAATACTGTATAAAGAAGTACAATCATAAAATGTAACGGATACAGGTTATGATTTGTGGAAATTTATGGGTTTCATTTGGTTTACTTTTTAATGTTCTGTGAAAATTAATAAATAAACTTGTTAAAAAAAGCATGCTACCAACTTAACAACTGCAGGGGTTCACTTAACAACCATGACAAAAAGGTCATAAAATGGAGTAAAATTCACTTAATAAATATCTTACTTAGCAACATAAATTTTGGGCTCAGCTGTGGTCATACTGTAAGTCGAGGGCTCTCTGCAACTTTTTTATTTTTTCCTTTGTTTTCGTTTTCTTTTTTGATTATTTTCTTGTTCTATTTTACTTTTATGTCCACCTAGAGTAGTCTCCAGGCAGCAAATAAATTTAACAACGACAACAACAATAATAATTTATTGACAAGCTCTACAATTGAGCATTTTTGGAATAACCAATCCACCTCCGAAATCTAGGTATACCGGTACATCTAATTTACGACTAACTGCAACAGCCTGGTTGTAGATTTTAAATATATTAGGAACATACTGTCTGAAGAATTGTTGGTTTTGAACATGCAGGAATACAATGGCAGTTTACTCAACAAATCGTGATTTTACAGAAGTCAGTTTGATATGTGAATGTAGCCTTTGGTTGCTTTGGTTAAAAGTTACAGTTGAAATATTCTGCATAATCCACAAATAACCCTTTTTAAATGTAGTCTTTGGGAGTTTTTAAAAAACCGTGCCTATATTTTTAGGGCTAAGGTGATTATCCATAAGCAAGATTGAACAAAGGATTTGAAGCCACGCTGTTTGTTTCCCTGGACAACAATCTTATTTATCATGCTAATCAAGCACAATTAATGCAACTAAAGAGAAAAGAATTGTTAATGTCATTGCTGTGATATAATTTTTGGGGGGTGGGTGGGATGGGGGGGTGGACTTTCATGGCTGGGTAGCTTGTTTAACATTTCAAGTTGGGGGCTTTTTGTTCCACATCTGAAAATCCAAAAACCTTAGAAATTTTAAAATAAATAACAAAAGCCCTTCAGTTGCAACCATTCACTAACAAGTAGCTGATGAGCAATTGGTCTTGCTTACTGTCGACTCTTCTCACTGACATCCGCTCTATGACTGTATCACAAATCTTGTTGAAATTAAGCAGACATTTTCAATGTTTACCGTTAAATTGATGTGTGTGTGCTAACATGTCTTCCATATTTTGACAGACGTGGTTCCAATTCTTAAAAGGCATTACTGTATTTAGAGGAATCTCCCTGTCAGAGTTTACAGTGAATATCTATCCTCCAATTTCATTTCAATTGTCATAGCCCTAAATTCAATAATCTAAAGACTTTGGGGATACTGACAAATCAGTGATTATATTTCCATACATTTTATATCCGTCCATATCTACAAATCTAATATTGACCTGCAGTTATCAGTGATAGAGAAGTTATTAATTCTGACAGCTATAAGGGAGAGAAACTAATATTCTCCTTTTTACCAAACCTTGTATTAATATCAAGTAAATATGAGGGATCTAAGTTGGCTTGGGTGTCGAGTGGAGAAGGAGACCATTAGAAGCAAAGAAAGAAGGGGTCAAATTTACTTTTGGAAAAGGGGATGAAAGAAATGTTTTCACTTGGCATGGTAACACGAGGATTGGTCACTTTTATTCTGGGTACAGTAATCTTCGATTTATTACCTTAATTGAGCCTCAAATTTCCGTTGCTAAGTGAGAAATTTGTTAAATGAGTTTTGCCCTATTTTATAAACTTTCTTGTCACATTTTTAAAATTCAATCACTGCATTTGTTAAGTTATTACTATGGGGTGGTGGCCTACTATATGGATGAAAGAGTATGAAATATCTGTTTGATCAAGGAGTGATGAGTAGGAGTATAAAGGGTTCCCTACCCTCTTGGAATAGATTTCTGTGATCAATTTCTGTGATCAAGCAGCAATAATTGATTCTCGTCTGTCTTTCTCTGTTCACTTCTCTTCTCCTTCTCTTACAAAATAAGGAATAAACTCTTGAATTAATTCTGACTTTAAGGGCAATGAAGAGCTTATTAAAATTACCAAAGGGACATCTGTCGCTTTTCCTTGATGCTATTTTTATCTGCAGTGCCACGGAAGAGGAGAAACATATTATGTGGCTTTAAAAAAATACAAAAAAACAAGATCATTGTTATGATTCGGAAGATGTCCATAATCTAGCAGGTGATATGTAAATGAAAGTGTTTAAATTTTCTTTTATGTTTGAACACTGGCAAAAAAAGGCATAATTTTAAACTGAATTTATCTCATTCATTACACAGGGCATTTACATCTTTTATTAAATACTAGAGGAAACAGTGGAAGTTTTAATGAAGCATTATTACAACTATTAGCTTTTTCTTTTCCCTTATCAAGATACAAGAAATTCAATTAACATGTTCGGCAGTTAGTTGCAACTCTTAAATTCTTCTGATCTTAGTCAATATTGTAACAATGTTAGGCTTGAATCAAAGTAGAAGACAAACTCATGTAATCTACAATTATGGCTACCTGTACTGCTATGATTCGGTCAAATTCAATTCCGGTTAGTTATATTTGCTAATGCTGTTGAAAACTTGTGATCTATTTTGCAATGTTTTCCCCTCCTCTATTCCAATGGAGGATGTTTTCCACTCCTCTTTATTCCTAGCATACTTGAGAATTTTTCTTAATTCTGTTGATGATATATTCAAGCTGATTTATGGACGTCTTCTAGTCCCACACCCTGCTTAGGCAGGAAACCCTACAATACTTAAGACAAATGGTTACCCAATATCTTTTCTAAAACTTCCAGTGTTGGAGCATTCACTACTTCTGGAGACAAGCCGTTCCACTGATTAATTATTCTAATTGTCAGGAAATTTCTCCTTAGTTCTAAGTTGCTTCTCTCCTTGATTAGTTGACCACGGTTGACCTCACCAAGTTGCTAAGAGGTCAGTAAGGGGTGTACATAAGTGCACCAGAGTGCCTACCGTCCCATGTCCTATTGTCTCTCCTATATCTCCTATATCTTCTCTTCTATACCTATATCTTTTTCTGCTATTCTCTCATAGTTATATTTCACTCCTTTATTTTCTCCTCTATTCCCCCTTTAATACATTCTACCTGATTATATCCCCTATAACCCTCATGATGTATTATTGTGTATTGGACAAAACAAACAAACAAACAAACAAACAGATAAATAAATAGTTTCTACCCATTGCTTTTTGTTCTACCTTCAGGTGCTTTGGAGAATAGCTTGACTCCCTCTTTTTGTGGCAACCCTGGAGATATTGGAACACTGCTATCATGGCTCCCCTGGTCCTTCTTTTCATTAAACTAGACATACTCGGTTCCTGCAACCATTCTTCATATATTTTAGCCTCTAGTCCCCTAATCATCTTAGTTTCTCTTCTCTGCACTCTTTCTAGAGTCTCAACATCTTTTTTACATCGTGATGGCATGCTGTGAACCCATCAACCAGGGTATTGCATCTGGTTTGGTCCAGGAGAAGAGCCTTTCCTGCCCTTTGGAACAACTTGCCCCAAAAGTGTGGTTTGTTCCAACTCCCCTGACCTTCTACAAGAACTTAAAAACCTTAGACTTGGGCTGGCGGGCTTCACATTGGGCACTGTTGATAGACAAATCCCACTTCCTCCACTACACTTATCCCACTCTCTCCCTCCTCCTCTTTTAGCTAGGTTATGTATCGTATTTTTGCTATTTGTACAGATTTATCTTTTTAATATTGCAAGCCACCCAGAGTTATCCTGTGGTAAGATGGGCGGTGGCTTGGTAAACCATTAACATCATTTAGAAGGGAGAAAAATAGGTCAAATTAAAATACAAAAGGAGGTCAAATTAAAATGCAAAATAACTATGTTAGTTGGCAAGTGCAATACTACTACAAAGTCCAAGTTGCTGGTACTACGAAGTCCGTGTTGTGTGGCCTTCAGTGACCCATACATTTAATAAACAAGTAAACAACCAACTCCTTTCTCATGTTTCTTCCCACCACTCAGATGCCTTTCTAGGCTTCTGTGAATTCACCAAACTGAATGAAAATTGGTAGGAGAAAAAAATTGTAGGAAGTTTTCTCTAAATGACCCGAAATTTCACCACCAGTATTTTAACCTTTGCTATTTGTCCCCACGGCTTCAGTGTGCATTTGGAGAAAGAAATTTGTATCCGACATTCGTATGCATGAGATAAAGAGGAAGATGAGAGGCAAAAAGCCTTAGTCTAGCTAATGCAATGAAAGGAAGAGCGGTTCTTCTACTAATAACTACTGGGAGGAGGGGGTGTAAACAAATGTAAATGTCTTTTACTGTGTGAGCAGATGGCTTGGGATCCACCCCCCCAGTCTCCACCTGGTCTACTTTGGCTAATGAGAGGAATTTTGAACTCTCATTACAAGATGCCAAGTAGACGTTTCCTGAGGCTTCCACGAGCTCTGAGGGATTACTGGCCCCTTGGAGTTTCCCCCTTGTTCTTTGCCCGTTTGCACTACCTTTTGGCATTTAGTAGCGTGCCAGAAAAAAAACCATGCATAAATATGGACTTTAAAAAGAGGTTTAAAGTCAGTCAATGAGTCGCAGTTGGTCTTCTTCCCCTGTAGTTTAGGCGTTTGGCTTTGACTGGATCAAGGCCTTAGATTTCCCCATGGAGTGAAATACAAGTCAAATGTTGAATTGACGTATTTTATTAGCCTTGTTCGGCTTTGAGAAAGATGAGTAAGGAGCCATTAAGAGCATCCTTCTATAATCTGGTTTGGCTGGGGAGGAGTAGAGGCCTAGGATTTGTGTGTGTGTTTGTATATTTGTGTGTGTGTTTGTGTGTGTGCATTAGAAGAGGAACGTAAAAGTGTTATTCAGCCTCAAAAGTAAAGAAGGTAGCTACTTCAGGAGTGTAGTTTAATTTGGTCCACTCAATATGTTGATTTCAGAAATTGCAGCAGTTATCATATATGTTTCTTTATTTTCTTTAATCAGACTGTAATTGTCAAGGGGGCTTGAACTGAATTTTACAGGCAACCCCAGTAACTCTCCATTTTAGCCACGAGAAGAGAGTTTTGTTTTCAGTTCTATCCACTAAGAGCAACGAAACTATGAGAAATAAGTCCCCACCCCATTTGGTAAGAAAAATAGATGAAAGAAATAATGAGAGTTGCATCTAAAGTATCTTATTTACCTGCACAGTACCATTAAATAAGGCTTCAATTTATTCTTGTGCTATATGATCAAGCTCTGCATCATAAGGTCTTGGATCTTTGAAGAATCCTGTAAAGTTTCAAAGTTGACTACGCCTTCCATCTTTCTGAGGTGGGTCAAATGAGGACCCAGCTCTTTGGCGGCAATATGCTGACAGTATAAACTGCTTAGAGAGGGCTGTAAAGCATTGTAAAGTGGTATATAAGTCTAAGTATGAAATGCTAATGTAGGGAGCAATGATTGTCTTAACATTATCCAGACAGTTTCTGGCTGAAAGTGCAGTAGAAATTGAGGTTCCCTGACCCTTGTTTCATAGTTTAATATATTACATTTATATACTACCAGTGAAGGGCTACCAAAATGTTTACTACCACGCTGTGGGCGTGGCTTATGCAGTACGCCCTGCATTTTCTTTCAACCTCTTTCAGTGCAAATTGGGTACTCTGGTGTGGAGCTCCATTTTCACTACCCTACTGTGTCCCCCTCCCCAGTCCGGGCAGTAGCCCATCCCTGTATACCACCCATCTCACTCTGCATAGAGATTCTGGGCAGTTTACCATTAAAATAATGAATAATTAGACATTAAAACATTAACAACAATATACACAAAACTAAAAAACAAAGGAGAGGACAGAGGTGACATCTCATACTTTAAATATTAGCTCACACTGACTCTCTGTTGTGAGATTTTCACACTGCAAAGTCTCTTCGATTAGCGCATGGCATATCAAACATGGACTTGCAATATATATTAACATTTTTTAAAAAAACACAATGAAACATGAATGTTAAAAAGATTTCTATTCAGATACCAATGAGCCATATCTGAGGGCATGCCCATATCCAAGGGTTGTCCTATGTCAGCTCCAGTGTGCCGGCCAGCTGATTTTTGGCCTTCCAGAGGGAGTGGGGAGGCCACTTTTTGCCCTCCCCAGGCTTCAGGAAAGCCTCCGGTGCCTGTTGATGGTGAAAAATGGCCCACTGGGCCTGTCAGAAGTTTGGAGGCTTCAGTGAGGCCTATGTGCATGCTCAAGGGGGGGGCAACGCATGGGAGGCGGCATTGCATTATGGGTGTAGCCACGCATGTGCCCACTTTTGGCACCCAAGCAAAAAAAGTTTGGCCATCACTAGTCTAGACCAGGGGTAGGCAAAGTTGGCTCTTCTATGACTTGTGGACTTCAACTCCCAAAATTCCTGAGCTAGCATAATTGGCTCAGGAATTCTGGAAGTTGAAGTCCACAAGTTACAGCCGGTCATAATGCGATCCACAATTTGATGTGGGACTCCACAATAACAGTGAGTGAAAGATACTATCCTCTATTCATACAGTGAGTCCCAGTAGTCCCCATGTGAGGTGCAAATTCTATTCAGGATTATCCATTGCTGGCATGGTAGTTCAAAGCATGGCACCTGTAGAGTTTATGTTTTGGTGTTACAATCTAATATAGTTAGATGTTGAGACTATTCCCTTTATCTGCGTCATTTCAAAATTCCACAAATCCTTTTCATAACTGCTCATGATTATGTATCCCTCCGTCCCTTGTCAGTTGAAGGCAAAACAATATATACTTTCCGTACATTGCTAATTCACATTCTTTTGCCCTACGATTTTTTCTTATGGAGTTGTTGAACTGTGCCATCCTTCCACATGGTGGTTTGGAGTCCCATAAGGCACACAAAAGTGTGGTTTCATCCTTGATTTATGTGAAGCACACATAATGTATATCATTCTATGATTCCTTTTGCGATGGCCACCTATTTTATTGTCAGATGAATGACTGAAAAATATCCTGCGTGTATAGTGTCATCAGCATTATGATCCAAGAATCAACACCTACAAAATCTATTATTCATTAAGTATAACCAATATATAATTTAAAACAGTGGGTTTTGTCAAATAATGTTAGGTCAGCATAATTTTCTGCCTATTACTAATATCTATAACATCTTTGCCTTAGTCAGCTCTATTTAAATATGCAATCATTCACAGCTTTTGACTATATTGTGTTCACACTCCCAATTTCCAATATTCAACTACTACAAATTTTATGCTGACATCAATAGCAAACTATTAAAGACAGTATTTCATTATTGGTTTTTCATCCCAAAAGTTATTTACAATTATATACTAAGCACTAATATTAAAGGAAACCATTTAAATGAGGTGCTATCTGCTTTAACAATATGTCTGTCACAGAATGAGATTGTGTTTAAAGATTTTATCAAGAAATGGTTGTTTGCTGAGGTTATGTTTTGTCCATGAAATATGCATTTCATATCTCTTTCATTTCATTAACATAATTTAATTTGTGCTTTGCATTTTGTGCATAATACATATTTGATTTACAAAACAAATATTTCCATTAGAAAATGAATTTCATGCAGGCAAAAAGCAGAACCAAATGATGTATTGAAGGAAAATAAGAAGAAATGAAATGCATTTTCTCAGTCTATTAAAAAATCTATGGCATTGACAGAAAGTGCACTTAGTGCTACATTTAAAAAATAGCACATATGTCAATGTATTAACAAATAGAATTGGAAATACAAATATTTCCCTATATCAAGCCAAGAATCTCTTTATTTTAATTGAGTTGATTTAAAAGCCCCCAACTACAATTTAATTTTTATTTCATCTTGTGGCGCAGTGGCTGGTGCCATTACATCTGTGCCGAGTTGACAGTCAATATGCAAAGAGATTTTACCTTTTTACAAAAGTTACTGTTGATAAAAAGCAACAAATAATGTAATGGTTTGAAAATGCGAAATTATTCATTTGTTGATTGCCTTTGAACCTTAGAATAAGTGAGTAGGAAGGAAAGTAAACCGAAGACGAGGATGAAAGAACGGTGGGAGACAAATTTGTTAAATCTTTCCCCCTTTTAAACCAGGCAGAGGTTTTTTTTTTAAATTTCCCACTGTGACTCTTTTGAAGGGCTCAAAAAAGTTACAGAGGTCTAAAGAAAATTGGGGTGACTGTTGAACATGAGAGCATTGCTGTACCATCTATTGGGGATTATATTTCCCACAATGCTCTGATAGAGACTTTTTGAGATATTCACAGCAATAAAGAAAGCTAGTACAGTATTCTCTTCCTATTGTTTTCCAGATGCTGGTGTTCAAAGATGTATAGGCTTTGATCCTAGAAGTAGCAGTGGTAACCCAATGGATAGTAACTCTTGAAAAACTTGTCTTCCATTCCATTTTCCCCAAATCTGGGTCTTTGAGGACATCCAAATCAAGGGCTGGTTGGTTCATTCATGTACTTAAACCTCACGATTGCTCAGCACAAGGAGTTACATCTGCCCATTTGGAGAAATTCTATGAAAATATTGCATTTGAGGTTCATAACTTGAAAACATCTTACAATATCTTACAAACAACTGATCTCAATAGTTCTTCACTAACTTGAAAAAGGAACTGTGTAGGTTCTTAAACAAGCATCTTTTCCATTCTTAACCAGAAAAACAAAATTAAAGGAGTTTGTGTCCAGAATGTGAGGGGTCTGTAAATATTTTCATGGCCCTCTTTTTGACTCGTGCAATATACAGATCCTCAATTGAAGGCAGGTTGGTAACAATTGTTTTTTCTGCAGTTCTGCTTATCCTCTGAAGTCTTGTTGGGTTGCAGAACCAAACCAGACTCCTCTGTAGAACTGTATCAACAGCTCTTTGGGCAGTTTGAGCTTTCCGAGTTGTCACAGAAAGAGCACTCTTTGTTGTGCTTTTTTGGTGACATTTTTGATGTTAGGTGTCCATTTTAAATCTTGCGATATGGTAGAATTCTTTATGACCATACAAGGAACCTAGCTCTCTATTGGTGACAAAACAGTCTAAATAGGATGATAAGCATGATTAAGGGAATCGATATACCATGCCACTTAATTTTTTTCTCCACCAGATAACTTAAAAAGTAATTCACAGGAATAAGAATATGAATTTTCAGCTTTCAGTATAGGTTAGGATCTCTGTTGTATAGGTTGGCCTGTACAGGTGGGGAATTCTAGCAGCTGAAGTCCACACCTCTTAAACTTGTTGAGTTTGGGGTATGGGTGGATCAATGCTACGGATGATGCCACATATCTCATGACACTGTTGCAGAAATGACACAACGTTGTGGTGCAGGTGGTGTTCCTTCCTTCCTCTGTGCATGCCTATGGACATTCCAGCTATCGGTTATCATCCTTTCTCCCTCTGCCTACCTTCTTTCCAATACAAAAGGAGGATGTGAAGGGTCGGCCAGGACACAGCATGATGCTCACTACCAGGAAAAAAATTGTTCTTTATGAATTAATCCATTCTATGATATTTATAGACCACCTGCTTTGGACAATTCTAGGCTGTTTACAACTGCAAGATTAAAAACACAGGATTGAATCCTTTCCAGCCAAATTCAACCAAGAATACAAAGAACAATAGGAGAACAGCACATCCATCACAACACCTGATTAAATCATATGGCCTTTGCTGCCTTGTGAAATATCAGCAGGGAGGATTCAGGTGCCTCTAAAGTGTAGGGGCCGCTATGGAGGAGGACGACGGTCTTCAGTGACCCCTAGTTCATGAAATGATTCCCAGAGCAACTGCGGAATATTGCATTATGCTAATTAGATGAATATTATAATTAAATACCAGGTGCTGCAGGAGAGGCAATTGTCGTTGGTACTACAGCATGGAAGAAAGGCAAGCATTTAAGCCTTCTCTCCACAATTATCATCTTAGGAACAGTTGCCCTCCAACTGGTAAGCTGAGTGCTCAGATAGCTGCTTTAAAAAGAAATTAGAAAAAATAATGAAAGAAGATAGATCTGTCAACAGCTATTAGTGATGATAACTAAGTGGAATCCCCAGATTCAGGACATAGCTGGGGGGTGGAAAGAGCAGTGGAGAAAGGCTATTGATTGGGTGTCCTGCTGGGAGCTTCAGATCCATCTGTGTGGCTTCTGTTGGAAATATGACACCGTGGTTCTGCCCCGATCCAGCAGAGCTCTTAGGATTTTTTTGGCAGGGAAAAGGAAGTAATTTTGTCATCCTAAATCCTGCACTTCCGAACCGTGAGAGAAGTGGTCGTTCCTGTAATCCAAGACCAGGGGTAGCCAAAGTTGGCTCTTCTATGACATGTGGACTTCAACTCCCAGAATTCCTGAGCTAGCATGATTGGCTCAGGAATTGTGGGAGTTGAAGTCCACAAGTCATAGAAGAGCCAACTTTGCCTACCCCTGTCCAAGACATGTCAGGAGATCCTGGGATGAGGAAGGTTCGGACAGTTATGCATATCATTCCAGTAGACCATAAGGGACGTGGTGGCTCAGTGGCTAAGATGCTGAGCTTGCCGATCAGAAAGGCCTGCAGTTCGACGGTTTGAATCCCTAGTGCCGCATAGTGGAATGATCATCTTTAACTTGCCCAAGCTTCTGCCAAACTAGCAGTTCAGAAGCATGTAAAAAAAGGCAAGTAGAAAAATAGGGACCACCTTTGGTGGGAAGGTTACAGCGTTCCGTGTCCTTTTGGTGTTGAGTCATGTCAGCCACATGACCATGGAGATGTGTTTGGACAGCGCTGGCTTTTCAGCTTAGAAACAGATGAGCATCGCCCCCTAGAGTCAGAAATGATTAGCACATATGTGCAATGGGAACCTTGACCTTTTAAATAGACCATTTGGTAATCAAACCATGATAACATTTTTGGGTTCTCCCTAAATTGACTTTGTTGTAGGGACGTACAACAAAATTTGATTTTACATTTGTAGTATGGTAGTTACTGAGAAGGTCTTGGTGCTCAAACTAGGTAACCACATTTCGTTACCCAAACTAGGTAACCACATCAAGAAGTATCCCTGGTGATATTAACTAGTTTCGGTAATGAAAATTTGCAAGAAAACAACTATGCTTGGTGAGCACCAAGAACACTTCATTTCAACCCTAAGCTATAAATATTCTCCTTTATTGGTAGTAGCTACTGTTATAACTAATCCAGTTTTCCTGAACATGATGTCATTGAGATTTTTAATTGTGAACCTTTATGGTTTCCACCCCCAGAATGCTAAGTCTGAACTCTTGGAATTGCTGTCCAACATATCTGAAAAACACCAGGTTAGATGTAAACCTCAACTGATGACTGCAACAGAGGCTGCCTGTTATGGTTGTAAGTTATGATAGTTGTAAAACATATTATCATATTTTTACAACCTCCTCCCCCCCCCCTCTTGACTGCATGGACCAATTTTGCTGAAAGCCAGAAGTAAATGCTGGGTTTTTTGTTTTTTTGCAAAAAGGTCATAAAATGGGACTGCAAGATGCTGAAAACGGTTGTGAATGCAGGTTGCTCAAAACGCAGTCATGTGATCACAGGTCAGAAGGGAGAGGAAGTCAGAAATTCAAAATCAGGTTGTATATACCCCTGGGAAAGTCCATTGTGACTTTGAATGGTTGCTAAGAGATGGAGCATAAGCCAATCCCTGTAAATAAAGCTCCATTTAAATGTTTATGGAATTGGGTTGCCCAAATAAACATGAATGTCTTGTTGATTTTTGAAAGAGGCTATGCATTTAACACAGTCTGGGGAATGTATCTCTACCATTCAAAGGTGGCCTCAAAGAGTCCTCTTTATTTAAGATGAACTTTAGGGAAAGATGAAAAGCAAATTCTTTTCCTTGCAGTCCCCCCCCCCCACCTCAAATATTTTCATAGAATAATTGTTGGTATCAGAATCCAATTCTTGCAATGCTCCAACTAGCTGTAGACGTCTGTTGTACTCAAAGCTTGTAGGAGTATATCCGTTGAAAGTAGGCTGAGAGGGAACAAATGAAGGAGAAATTTGGAAGGAAAACAGTGGGCTGCGACATTTATAAAAATAACAATGGAGGGTAATAACTCAGTTTTATGTCTCTTCAATTGTAGCATGTGATTGATGGATCTTAGCCAGTATTCAGAGCTGAGTAATTGCAGGCAATCAATCCCAGATCTTATTCCAAAGCAGAAGAACAGTGACCATTCGTGGAAAATGGCTTAGGAGGGGACATTGTGACTTAGAATTTGAAATGTTTTCAGTTACTGTATCTCTGAAGTTTAAGACACTTCAGTATCATAAAATAGATTTATTCCTGTTGTACCTAAGAGGACATTCTTTTAACCCTTAGGATAAAATCTGAAAAGATCTACCAGCTGTCTCCAAATTGGGCAAGTATAAGACTTGTGGACTTCATCTCCCAGAATTCCATGGCTGGCTGAGGAATTCTGGGTGTTGTAGTCCACAAGCCTTACAGTTGCCAACTTTGGAGACCCCTGATCTACACCAAATAATTCCTTCATGGGTTCTTTAAACTCAATGGGTGGGCATCTGCTTTGTTTTCAAAGGAACCAACTGAGGCTTCCCAGATTCGCACTGGAAACCACTCCAATGACAAACTGTTGTTTTATGCTTTAGACCAGTGTTTCCCAACCTTGGCAACTTGAAGATATCTGGACTTCAACTCCCAGAATTCCCCCGCCAGCATTTGCTGGCTGGGAAATTCTAGGAGTTGAAGTCCAAATATCTTCAAGTTGCCAAGGTTGGGAAACACTGCTTTAGATTAGATTAGATTAGATTTATTGGATTTATATGCCGCCCCTTTCTGTAGACAATGCTGAGCTAGTACGACCATTGATACAAGGCTTTAATCTTAACAATATTAGTACGACCATTGATACATTGACTTTAATCTTAACAATATTAATCTCTGTTCAATATGGGGTTTTCTGCTTTAATTTTCCATTCCACGTTTACTCTATGACGGATTCAGTTCGAGTAAGATTGGAGGGTCGCAATGCAGCTGTTCAATCTAGCATATGAAGACGGGGCTCTGATTCCTATCTTAAATTAATTTTGCATATTTACTCCCTTGCCAGTTCCTCTGAGAGGGTTGAACCAGCTTTCCCTTGGCACGATGGGCCTATTCTGACCACCTCCCCTTCGCTGCTTTAAATGAGCGAGCTCTAATAAATTGCCCTGGAAAGGAAACTTCAGTTTAGGTTCTCAAAAATATACAACTCTCAACTCGTAAACCAAATTATGACATTTATGCCAGCATAAATCAGGAGTAACTTCAGAAGTCGCTCAATGGGGCAATGAATCCAGCGTCACAAAAGAGGACAATAAAGCAGTCAAGAATCTGGCACTCCACAGTACCTGCCACTGTGGTATGCTTCAATTATCACAAGTGCACATCCTCTGCCTATAGCATCCTCAAGGGAAAGGTAGGCTCTTGCCTAGGTTGTGTTCACATCTGAAACTTTAAAGTGGCCTTTAGAACTAAGTAAATGAACAGACAGTGAAGGGCTACCAAAATGTTTACTACCACACTGTGGGCGTGGCTTATGCAGGATGCCCTACATTTTCTTTCAACATCTTTCAGTGCAAATTGGATGCTCTGGGGTGGAGCTCCATTTTTGCTACCCCACTGCATTTCTCCCCCCTCCGGGCAGCAGCCCACCCCTGTGAATAGAATAGAATTCTTTATTGGCCGAGTATGATTGGACACACAAGGAATTTGTCTTTGGTGCATAGGCTCTCAGTGTACATAAAAGAAAAAGATACATTTATCAAGAATCATGAGGTAGAGCACTTAATGATTGTCATAGGGGTCAAATAAGCAACGAGGAAACAATCAATATTAATAAAAATCGTAAGGATACAAGCAACAAGCTACAGTCATAAGTGGGAGGAAATGGGTGATAGGAATGATGGGGAAAAACTAGTAGTAATAGTAGTGCAGACTTAATAAATAGATTGACAGTGTTGAGGGAATTATTTGTTTAGCAGAGTGATGGCGTTTGGGGAAAAAACTGTTCTTGCGTCTAGTTGTCTTGGTGTGCAGTGCTCTGTAGTGACGTTTTGAGGGTAGGAGTTGAAACAGTTTATATCCAGGATGCGAGGGGTCAGTGAATATTTTCACTGCCCTCTTTTTGACTCATGCGGTATACAGGTCCACAATGTAAGGCAGGTTGGCAGCAATTGTTTTTTCTGCAGTTCTGATTCTCCTCTGAAGTCTATGTCAGTCTTGTTGGGTTGCAGAACCAAACCAGACAATTAGATAGATAGATAGATAGATAGATAGATAGATAGATAGATAGATAGATAGATAGATAGATAGATAGATTTTATTGGCCAAGTGTGATTGGACACACAAGGAATTTGTCGGTGCATATAGTCTCAGAGTACATAAAATAAAATATACATTTGTCAAGAATCATGTGGTACGACACTTAATGATTGTCATAGGGGTCAAATAAGCAATGAAGAAGCAATATTAATAAAAATCTTAGGATATAAGGAACAAGACAATTATAGAGGTGCAAATGACAGACTCAATGATTCCTCTGTAGAACTGAATCAGCGGCTCCTTGGGCAGTTTGAGTTTCCTGAATTGGCGCAGAAAGAACATTCTTTGTTGTGTTTTTTTGATGAATAAATAAATGAATATTTTGCGCAGTGGTTAGAGTGCAGTACTACAAGCTACTTCTGCTGATCATCAGCTGCCAGCAGTTTGGCAGATCGAATCTCAGTAGGCTCAAGGTTGACTCAGCCTTCCAAGGTTGGTAAAATGAGGACCCAGATTGTTGGGCTGAGTCAACCTTGAGCCGGTGATGCGATTTGAACCACTGACCTACAGATCTACAGTCAGCTTCAGTGGCCTGCATTACAGCACTCTACATGCTGCGCCACCCCGACTCACCTGTAGCATGTGTGCCATAGGTTCACCATCACGGACCTCTACCGATCAAGGAGAATAATGTAGGATACATGATTTCTTTTCAGAAAGAAATCCTATGGACAGAATGGTGGTAAGGACTGCATCCAACCCAACTCTAATTAGATATGTTTCTTGAGCTAAGCCTTGGTTGCTTTAACCAATTGAATAAGTCATAATTGGTCGAGTTTGTACAACCCGCTGAGCAATAAACAATAGTTTATGGATTATGATTACACACCACAGCAAGCCGCAAGCCAGGAAACTTTATTATGACTTAAATCTATGTGTGACACTTAGGTTAAGCCTTTATTCTCTTTTGGTTCCTTGTTTGAAACATTGGATAATGATCCCACTTGTTTTTATTTGAATCGTTTTAATTATTTTGTAACTGTTTCTTTCTTTCTTTTTTTTATTTTCTCTTAATTCCTGCCTTCTTAAAGATTAAGAAGGGAAGGAAAATTTAATCTTTGTGTTCCTCAGGAAGGCACTGATTTTATGATGGGGTGGCACAGATGTGGGGAAAACCTGCATTCAACCTGCCCTCTCCTCTCTCTCTCTATCTCCCTCTCCCCCTTCCTTCCTTCCTTCCTTTTTTTCTCTCTCCCTCCCTCTCTTCCGCTCCTTCTTTCCCTCTCCTTCCTTCTCTCTTTCTCTCCCTCTCACCTCTCTCTCTTTCTTTCTCTCTCTCTCTCACTCCCCTCCCTCTTTCCACCTCCCTCCCCTTCTTCCCCTCCCTCTTTCCCTCTGCCTCCCTCCCTCCCTCTCCCTCTCCCCGCTCTCCCTCTGCCTCCCTTTTCCTCTCTCTCCCTCCTTCCCTGCCTGCCTCCCTCTTCCTCTCCCTTTCCTTCTCTCCTCTTTGTTCCCTGCCTCCCTCTCCCTTTCCCTCTCTCCCCTCTCTCCTTCCCTCCCTCTCCCTTTCCCTCTCTCCCCCTTCTTCCCTCCCTCCCTTTCCCTCCCTCCCTCTCCCCTCTCTCCTTCTCTCCCTCTCCCTTTCCCTCTCTCCCCCTTCTTTCCTCCCTCCCTCCCTTTCCCTCCCTCACCTCCCTCCCTCTCCCCTCCCTCTCCCCTCTCTTGCTCCCCCTCTCTTCCTCCCCCTCTCCCTGTCATTTCCTTTTATCAGAAAGGAGCACAAAATAGCATTGTGAACAAGGCCAAAAATTATTACCCTTAGTCAACCTTGAAGAGGCAATTATATTATCATTATTTGATATTTTTTTCTCCCCCAAACTGAACTTTCTCATTAAAGTCAGAAGCCATTCCTGTCTTTGAGGTGCTGGTAAAATGTCAGAAAGGTCTGAAATTATTTTGATGGAGAGGGCAGCTTCCGGGGGAATCGGTTTAAAACATCTCAGGGAGCCAAAGAAACACAGACAGAATAATCTAAGAAAAGTCACCAGTAGCTGGGCTCCGAGGTGTAAAAATAAACTCCGGTCTCCACTTATGTTTACATCCACTGACAAGTGACTGCATTAGCATTAAGTGAAAATGCTAATGAAAAGTAATGCCTTTTTAAAATTTAGCATTTACTTGAGACACTGAAATTGCTGGTGGAGTGTGGAACTCAGCACAGGGTAGTGGACTAAAGAAAGTCTTCTTAGAGCAAGCAAGTCTATAAAATTCAGTATCCTTATATTCCTGTCTGCTCTTACGTGCTTCTCGAACTCAGTTTCATGAGCTGTTATGCGATAGAGAATATCATTTAACGCTCATTATTAAAACATTCTACACTTAGCCACCGAAAAAGCCAACACACTCCTAGGCTGCATTAACAGAGGGGTAGAATCAAGATAACGGACGTGTTAGTACTGCTTTATAAGGCCTTGGTAAGACCACACTTGGAATACCGCAACCAGTTTTGGTCTCTACAATATAAAAAAATATATGTGGAGACTCTGGAAAGAGTGAAGAAAAGAGTAACAAAGATGATTAGGGATTTATTTATTTATTTATTTATTTATTTATTTATTCATTCATTCATTCATTCATTCGTTTATTTATCAGATTTGTATGCCGCCCCTCTCCGTAGACTCGGGGCGGCTAACAACGATAATAAGACAATATAAACAAATCTAATATTTAAGTTAATTTAAAAACCCTAATTTAGAAAACTAATCATACATACAGACATACCATGCATAATCTAAAACCTACAAAGAATGATTGCAGTAAATGAATCCTTCGGGATTGGGTGACATAGAAGTCGAATTAAATAAATAGTGAAAAAGAGAACTAGGGGGTGACATGATACGGTAGCAATGTTCCAATATCTCAGGGGTTGCCACAAAGAAGAGGGAGTCAAGCTATTCTCCAAAGCTGAAAGCAGGACCAGAAGCAATGGGTGGAAACTAATCAAGGAGAGAAGCAACTTAGAACTAAGGATAAATTTCCTGACATTGAAAACAATTAATCAGTGGAAGGAGTTGTTGTTGTTGTTGTTTAAACAAGGCTGCAAACATTTCTATTACGCCTTCTTCCTCCTATTTTCCTCTCAATAAGGCTTGGGTTGAGAGAGAGTTGTGATTTATCGGAGGACATCCAACCAGCTTTTATATCCAAGGCTGAATGGGAATTCACACTCTCCTGATTATTGGTTCACAATTTATTTATTTTATTTTATTTATTCATTTGTCCAATACACAAATACATAGGAAGAAAAATAGACATGTGGTAATATATATGAGGGTGAAAGTTAGCTCCGCGGCCTGCACTGGCTGTCGATCGGTTTCCGGTCACAATTCAAAGTGTTGGTAATGACCTTTAAAGCCCTACATGGCATTGGGCCAGAATACATCCAGAACCGCCTTCTACCGCACGAATCCCAGCGGCCGATAAGGTCCCACAGAGTTGGCCTTGTCCGGGTCCCGTCGACCAAACAATGTCGTTTGGCGGGCCCCAGGGGTAGAGCCTTCTCTGTGGCGGCCCCGGCCCTCCTTGTCTTTCGCAAATTACTTAAGAACCACCTTTGTCGCCAGGCATGGGGGAGTTAAGTTATCCTTTCCCCCTAGGCTATTATAAGTTATGCATGGTATGTTTGTGTGTATGTTTGGTTTTTTATAATAAGGGTTTTTTAGTTGTTTTTATTAATTGGATTGTTCATGTTGTTTTACCACTGTTGTTAGCCGCCCCGAGTCTGCGGAGAAGGGCGGCATACAAATCCAATTAATAATAATAATAATAATAATAATAATAATAATAATAATAATAGAGGAGAGGATATATGAAAGGAAGAGAATATATAAGATAGGTGAAAGAAAGGAAAGACAATTGGACAGGGGACGATAGGCACACCAGTGCAGACAATCACCTAGTCAGCTTTCCTGCCTTAGCAGGACTAGAACTCATGATCTCCTGGTTTCTAGCCTGGTGTCTTAACCACTAGACCAAACTGGCTGTCTTGATGAAAACTTTGCAGGAAGTTCAAAAACATCATGGGCAGCATTCTAATGTGGATCCTTATGCTCTATGTCATTATGCCAAGTCTGTAGCATTTGGAATGCAAAATGGCTAAGATCTCTCTATTAAAAAACATAAGAAGTCCCTTTAAAAAAAACCCAAACCCAACAACTTAACTTAATCTCATTATTTGGACAGTATATTGGTGTGTGTTTGCATGTTCATATTTTCAGATTTATAGTTTCTACTTCATTTAAAATACAAAAGTAAAAGGGGAAAAAACACTTTGGGATTCTTGTGACCCTGCAAACACAAAATTCATGTATCTCATCCTGGGACAAATATGCCTTCTTTTAAGCAGCAGCATTTGGGCAGCCTTGGACTGATGTTAGTTTATTGTCACTGCTTGATAACGTTTAATGGAAAAGATACAAGAGTGCCAAAGAATTTTAATTATTTTTGTGATAAAGTTATATGTTCAGCCTTGAAAAAGTGAAGATAATGCTGGGATTCATTATTATTCCCAGTGTGTTTAAACAGACGACACAGAAGGCAAACAAAAGCAGATGAAATTTGAAAAGTATTATCAATATTGCAGATAGCAGATGCCCTTTCCAATCAGAACAAGAATATCTTCTATAGCAACTTTATGGTTGAGTAGTTTATTCATTTCTATTAGAAGGTTGTACGTTTCTAAAATATGTAGATGATATCTAGGGAACCAACCAACCAGGAGGGTCATTTTGCTTGTTTCCCTAAATTTATTATTTGTACTTTTGCAGGTTTGATCTGAGGAGCGTTAACACGGGAGCGAAATCTTGTTGCGTTAGAATTCTATCTCCTGTATTTGACCTTTCATCTGGTGTGCCATGTCTTGTGTACGGGAGGAGGAGTAACAGCATTGTGCTGTAAAAGGTAAGCGTTAGGCTTTTACAAATGAAGACAAATATATGTGTCCAGTGAAGGGCTAGCAAAATGTTTACTACCACACTGTAGCCATGGCTTATGCAGGACGCCCTGCATTTTCTTTCAATATCTTTCAGTGCAAATTGGGTGCTTTGGGGTGGAGCTCCATTTTCGCTACCCCACTGCGTTCCCCCCCATCTGGGCAGTAGCCCACCCCTGCACGTGTCCCAGGATAATGTTGCAGCATCCAATCTGGGACGGTCATCGGGACCAGATTTTAATCTTCCGAGCGTTTGGACTCTTACTATTCGATGCATAGAACCCAGAGGTGAGTTTTAACCTGGGGTGGATTCCTGATTCCACTGCTAAAGGTACATTGGGTGCACAGCTTTGCTTCTGCTGTGAGTGCGTACATTTGTCTCAGTGAGATTTTGCTTCCCAGTATCCCCAGAAGCAAAAACCCTACCAAAATCTCGCTCGCCTGCGCACCCTGTGCGATTTTGTTCCCTGCTCATGCACAGAAGCAAATTCTCACTGGGATGCTCATGCACCCCCACAGCAGAAGCTGTGCGCACAGCTCATTTTTCGCTACTGGTACGGCGTCCTTACCTGTACCGGTAGCAACCTGATACTGGTTCTCACTTACTTCGCTACCAGTTGGTTTCCTCCCATGCCACATGGGTGCGCCTTGCGGAACTGCACATGCTCTGAGTGTGTGCGCATGCCAAAAATTTAACACCCCCCCCCCAAAAAAAAAAGCCAGAAATGAGATGGTGGCACATGTGCAGTGCTGGAAACTCTGCTTCTGCTCAGAAAAAATCAGAAAAAATTCCAAAAAACTGTTTCCCTCCCCCCCCCCCAAATATATATACAGTGGTACCTCAACTTAAGAACTTAATTCGTTCCATGACCAGGTTCTTAAGTAGAAAAGTTCTTAAGTAGAAGCAATTTTTCCCATAGGAATCAATGTAAAAGCTAGTAATGCGTGCAAACCCCTTAGGAAAGAAATAAAAGCTCGGAATTTGGGTGGGAGGAGGAGGAGGAAGAAGAGGAGGAGGACAGTTGCTGCCGAAGGAAGAAGGTGATGTGAGGGGAATCCAAAATCCAAAACTTTAAGGCTTAAAATAAAAAGAGGGACTCTGAGGTGGAGAGGAGGAGCACACGCCTCCCATACATCTGGTGAGAGGCTGCCTCCCATACACTGTGCCCGGGAGAGAAATGGCAGGAAACTGGCTGGGCCTTCATGCCGCTCTCAAATTTCCTGAGAAATTTTTCCGGGCTTGGGTTCTTAAGTAGAAAATGGTCCTTAAGTAGAGGCAAAAAATCTTGAACACCCGGTTCTTATCTAGAAAAGTTCTTAAGTAGAGGCGTTCTTAAGTAGAAGTACCACTATATATATATAAAGATACCACCTCTGACTGCCCACCCCCTAATCTATTCTTTCCCTCCCAGCTGATCATGAGGAAATGGGGATTTTGTAGTAACCTGGAATGGGAAGGGAATGGAAATTTTGCAGTGTCCTTCTCCTGGAATGAGGAAGGAAGAGAGATTTTACAGTATCCTTCCCCACCAAGCCACACCCATTGAGCCATGCTAGGCCCACCAAGCCACGCCTACAGAACTGGTAGTAATTTTTTTCAAATCCTACCATTGCTAACGGGCAAATAACACATACAAGTGTAATGGAAAAACTGATAGCAATGTCTAACAATATTGATAGTCTACTGACCTAGATCGATGGATATATGTAGAATCTGTACAATATATGAAATGTAAAATGCCTTTCTTTAAACATATATTTTTTAAAGTGGATAAATCAACTGTATCTACTTTTTATAAACCGACTAGTATCTGGCTGCTTTTCATTGCAGCAAGATCACAGCATATGTCTTTCAGGAAAAGTAAATAGCATTTTGAAACTATAGGAATCCCTTTTTGATGGAAGCTGTATTGATCCTCTCAGCTTTCTTGATTGTCTTTCCTATATCATATTCAAAGACCATTAGAATATTTGTGGAAGAGATCTCTGGCAGCCCAGCTCCACTGATTTAATGCATTGTTAAAGTAGCTGTTTAAGGCTGGAGCATTGTGAGAAAATTCTCATGATTAGATGCAGAATGGTATAAGTTTTATTTATTACTGTACATGCTTTTCACTGAGCGCAGTACAGAGGCCAGTGAAAATGCCACATAATGTGGTAATTTCCTGCCTGCTTTTCTTTCCACCACTAACAGGATTAGGAAATTTGGATATATTTCCACATTTTAGTTTTGCTGACATCAAATTGAATTTGATAGTTTGATGCATCACCCAGTACAGATTAAAATGATTGTTCAAACCCTGCATTAGTTCAATGGTGGTTTTTTTAAAAAAATCAACAAGAATTCTCAGCGTTGAAAAATCTTCAAACAATTTATACATCAACACTTGCTTTTTTTGTATGGTTGGCATAGGAGAAATCCTCTGAATCAAGCTGAGATAACTAAAATAATTAAGTTTAACTTAAACCTAGCCTTCCTCCCCACTCTTTTTCTCCCTTCCCTCTCCCTTCCTCCTCCCTATGTTTTTATTCCCTATATAGTCTTGTTCTGTCCTGTAAGGGTCTCCTGTTGGGCAGGGGGTTGGACCTGCAAGACTCTGTTAATCTGACTCCTCTTCCTCCCCCTGCTCCTCCCCCTCCTCCTCTTCATCATGTGGCAGAATGTTCCACAGGCTGACAGCTCATCTAAATCAAGAACTTCCTGGCCATCTTCTGCCTAGTTCTGGAGTATCACTGTCCTTTTACTGCTACTCCAAAGATGCTCATCCTGAGACCTCTAAAAGATGATGTTAAACCTTAAATGTTAATATGACAAAGGGTGAGCTTATTAAATATATGATTAGAAAGCAACCTTATCAACCCACATTTAATTTTAATTGATTTCAAATGTAAGTGACATTAAGTAACATTTAGCTTTTCTCTTAGCCGGCACGTTGCTTTTAGTGGGCGACTCAAGATGCGCCGTTCCAAAATAAACTGGAATTTTTCAAGTTAGTGTTTTGAAAAATATTGTGCCTGTATCCGAGAAGGATCTCCCCCCCCCCCGATGTCTGTTGGTTGCTGACATGTAGAAATTGCCAGCACATTGTCAATTGCAGAGATAACATGAAGTTTCCTTAAAGCACTGATGGCAAACATATGGCATGGGTGCCACAGGTGGCATGTGGAACCATATCTGCTGGCACTCAAGCCGTTGCCCTAGCTCTGCTCCGACATGCATGTGTGTGCCGGCCAGCTGGTTTTTGGCTTGCACAGAGGCTCTGGGAGGGCGTTTTTTGCATTCAGAGAGCCTCTGGGGGCATGGGGGAGGGCGTTTTTACGCTTCCCCAGTTCCTGGGAAGCCTTTGGAGCCTGGGAAGGGTGAAACATGAGCCTAGAAGTTGGAAAACAGGCCATTTCCAGCCTCCAGAGGGCCTCCGGGAGCCAGGAGAAGCTGTTTTCGCCCTCCCTAGGCATTGAATTATGGATGTGGGCACTCATGCATCCACGATAGCATGCACTCACAGTCTTTCCGCACCCGAGGAAAAAAAGGTTCACCATCACTGCCCTAAAGCCATGATGGTGAACCTATGGCACGAACAAGGTGTTGCCCTATATCAGCTCCAACTGATGCCTAGGGAGGGCGAAAACAGCTTCTCCTGGAGAGGCACTTTTTGGCCTCCCCAGAATTCAGCAAACTCTCCGGAGCCTGTCAATGGAGAAAAATACACCCATTGAAGCAGTGAAGGGCCGCTCTTCTACCAGTGCGGTCTCTGAGACCGGCGTGGGTGTGTGCCCGTCTGGCTGGTGTGTTCACACCCGTCGGTGTGAGATTTGGCTTCTGTGCATGTGGAGCAAGTGAAATATTGCGTGAGAACGCACATGAAAGTGAGATTTTACTGATTTTCACCAATATTTTTGCTTCCACGCATGCGCGGAATTGGAAAATTGGCAGAAATCACTGAAATCTCTCTCGTGCGAGTGTCCTTGTGTGCAGAAGCCAAATCTCATGCGGGAGGGTGCGTCTGCGCATCAGGGACACACAGCAGTGCGCGTGTCCCAGAATTTCTTACCGGGATGGAGCACCAAACTGTGTAATCAGCAGCCCATCACTGCACTGAAGCCTCCAGAAGTCCAAAGGTTGCGCACATGCAGGGGGGAGGCAGTGTATGGGTTTTAGCATGCATATGCGGAGGGGAGGGCATTGCATTATGGGTGTGGGCAGTAATGGGCAGCCAAATTTTTTACTGCCACACTGTGGGTGTGGTTTATTTTGTGGGTGTTGCTTAATGGTCATGTGACTGAGTAGAAGTGGCTTGCCGACCCTGTGATCAGGTGAGAGTGGCTTGAACAATCATCAGTGAACAGTGAACTGTTCAGTCCTCAACTTACAATCTTACCAGTGTCACTCACTGGGGTGACAATTTGCTTCACGTTTCCCTCACTCTCCTTCCTGGGTGCCCCCCCTGCCTCAGGCTGGGTAGCTAGGCAAACAGGTGCTCCCAGAAGCATAAATGCTGTCAGTGCTACTTCCACCCACGCCTTCTGCTTGCACCTCAGGTGGGAGGTGGTGCTTGAGGCTGGAGGGGAACTGGGCAGGAGAGGGAAGCTCGTCCGAGGCCAGGAAGGAGGAAAGAGGAAAAAAGCAAGGAGCACAGATGCAGCAGCAGGGAAAAAATGGAGAGCTGAGCCGAGACCAGTAATCGAGGAACTGACAGCCATCGATCAGCTGGAGCTGTGCACGCATCTTCATTTCCACCGGTGGAACTGTGCTCCACCCCGTCCAGCCTGCTGCCCACCTCTGTCTAACAACCTTTCCCAAAGCTTCTGAGGAGAAGGAAGAAGAAAATAGGAAGTGAGCCTCCATTGTTAGAAGTATACATTTCCAGTTGTTAAAACCAAAGCGTTCCTCATCCCTCATAAAATGCCTAGTTACCTCTTTGTCTGCTTTCCATGGGTCGCCATATAAAATATATCATCCCCTGTTTAATGCAATGCAACCTACAATTTTGTCTTTAACAGGGAAAAGCACTGTCAGACCAAATACCCAGAATGAAACATAATCTCAGTGCAGAAGTGATTAAAATGAAAAAGAAAAAGGCATTGCGGTTCTTTTTTCTCCAGAAAAGTACATCCACAGGTTTCTTGCCCTTGCCCTATGATTATATAATAGATTTTAAGTCTCTGATATCTGCAAATCTACATCAAAATGTATTCTGTAGGAAACAGCTCCGAATTGTTAACCTTCTCTCCAGGTACTGGAGGCGACACACTGCGAGATTAGATGTATATTTCCTTGGAGATATGCCACCCATAGAGGAGTCCATATTTACATCTTTTGTTGATATTTTTTATAGATTAAGAGTCTCTTTACTTTGGTGATAATTCTTCTAAGTACTGTAATTTGCTGCCTCTAATATTTGTCTTGAGTCATAGTTTGCAAAATATATTTGAAACCCACTTTATAAAGTCGCATAATTGCTTCTTTGTAAAGCGGCTCTAATGAGTAGTTTCTTTATCCAGCCTTTATCCTGTTAACCTTAGAGGTGAGTGATTGCTTGCTGGAGTAGTTGGGAATGTCTTAGTGCTATTGAGCTATTTAATTTCAGGACTAATTTCATAGTCTTGGGCACGAGCGAGCCAGCAGTTAATTTAAGGCTCTCCACTTAGGACACCGCAGAAATAAAACGGAAAGAAACGCGTATGGGCGAAATGCGAGACGTAGCGACTCGGTTAATATTTACATGCATGAATAATAACATAGTTGGGCAATTCACAAAATACTCAAGCGATGGGAGGTAATTCGATGTCATTCAAAAATGGCGTGGCTTATATCTCTTTTCCTCTTTTTGTTCTCGACAAGCCCATTCACTGATGATGCCCACTGTTCCTGTCCTTTCAAGATACTTTTAATGAAAATTCAGTCCTTTCCAGAGCAAGACACAGCAATACACAAGCACGTAACAGATTCAAATGAAATGTAAACAGTTCTAAACTAATAATAATAATAATAATAATAATAATAATAATAATAATAACAACAACAACAACAGAGTTGGAAGGGACCTTGGAGGTCTTCTAGTCCAACCCCCTGCTTAGGCAGGAAACCCCACACTACTTCAGGCAGATGGTTATCCAATTAAAAACTTCCAGTGTTGGAGCATTCACAACTCCTGGAGGCAAGCTGTTTCACTGATTAATTGTTCTGTTAGAAAATTTCTCCTCAGTTCTAAGTTGCTTCTCTCCTTGTTCAGCTTCCACCCATTGCTTCTTGTTCTACCCTCAGGTGCTTTGGAGAATAGTTAGACTCCCTCTTCTTTGTGGCAACCCCTGAGATATTGGGTCACTGCTATCATGTCTCCCCTGCTCCTTCTTTTCATTAAACTAGCCATGCCCAGTTCCTGCAACCATTCTTCATATGTTTTAGCCTCCTGACTTAACTTTAGACTTGACTGCAGAAAATACAACAGAGTGATCAATGTCTGGAATGCACTACCTGATCCTTTGGTTTCTTCCCCAAACCCCAAAAACTTTAACCTTAGAATGTCTACAGTTGACCTCTCCCCATTTCTAAGAGGTCTGTAAGGGGCGTGCATAAGTGCACCACTGTGCCTACCGTCCCTGTCCTATTGTCTTCTTTTATAGTTACTTTTTACTTATGTTATGTTTATACAAACTACTACAATCCGATACATGTCTGACAAATAAATAAATAAAAATCAATAAAATAAAATAAATAAAAGACGTAGGACCATCCAACTCATTTTTATATTTTTCCTTTCTTTGCAGTTTTTCTTCCTTTCTTAAAAAGAAAAACCTACCTTCTCTGGTTTATGGTCCTTCAAGTCAATCAATTCTGATGATTACATGGGTGCGCATAAGCACATCATTGTGCCAACCGTCCCTGTCTATTGTCCCAGTGTCCAAATTTATCTAGCCTACTTTGTTTTTGTTTACGTTTATACCATACCAATTAACTTATACATGTTTTGACAAATGAATAAACAAACAAACAAATAAATAAAATGGTTAGATAGTTTTTTAAAAAAAAATCATATTTTTATAAATGGTTTATTTTCACTTTCTCCCTATAGTCCGGAGAGAGGAACAAATTGTTTAGAATTCTTCAACTACTTGGTCCTCGTTTTCCATCCAAAGGTGCACTAGAACTCAGATTTTTTTCATTCCTAGGACATTCATTATGCCACTTAGTCCCCCAACAAGTAATCAGTATAATTATATAAAATATTGAGTTGTTGTTGTTTTTAAAGAGTTGTTGTTGTTGTTAAACAACAACAACAGCAACAACATGTGCCCTCAGGTTGGTGTCATTTAAATGCACAGGAAATTAGCATGGTTAATAAAAAGATAGTGTTTAAACTAAGATATCCAGAGATTGTAACAGAGAATTGGAAAACCCTACAAATGTTCTTAAAATAAAAATACCACAATCTTCTGAAAAGTTAGAGAGAGAGGCTAAATGAAGAGCCATTAGAATAGAATAGAATAGAATAGAATACTTTATTGGCCAAGTGTGATTGGACATGCAAGGAATTTGTCTTTGGTGCATATGCTCTCAGTGTACATAAAAGAAAAGATGCATTTGTCAAGAATCATGAGGTGCAACACTTAATGATTGTCACAGGGTACAAATAAGCAATCCGGAAACGATCAATATTAATATAAATCACAAGGATACAAGCAAAGTTACAGTCATACAGTCATAAGTGGGAGGAGATTTAACAGATTAACACAGTTGGAAGGGGACTAGATGACCTTGCAGGTCATCTAGTCCAACCCACTGCCCAAGCAGGAGACCCTACATTTGCCTCTACCTAGGACTGAACTCACAACCTCCTGACTGTGAGGCAAGAGCTCCACCTCTAGACTAATAGTAATAGTTTTGCAGCCTTAGTGAATAGTTTGGCATTGATGAGGGAATTATTTGTTTAGCAGAGTGATGGCTTTTGGAAAAAAACCCTGTTCTTGTGTCTAGTTGTTCTGGTGGGCACTTCTCTAGAACATTGTTTTGAGGGTAGAAGTTGAAGCAGTTTGTGTCCAGGATGCTAGGTTCTGTAAATATTTTCACTGCCCTCTTTTTGACTCGTGCAGTATACAGGTCCTCAATGGAAGGCTGGTTGACAGTAATTGTTTTTTCTGCAGCTCTGATTATCCTCTGAAGTCTGTGTCGGTCTTGTTGGGTTGCAGAACCAAACCAGACAGTTATAGAGGTATGGATGACTTTGGAGGTGACCCAACCATCCATTGCCTATCCCAAGATATCCAAACTTGGCAACTTTAAGACTTGTGAACTTCAGCTCCCAGAATGGCTTCTCTGAGGAATTTTGGGACTTGTTGTCCACAAGTCTTAGAGTTGCCAAGTTTGGAGATCCCTGGTCCATTGAATATTAGAGACCATTGTATATACATTATTCCCAAATAACTATCAATATCTTCCACTTCTCCATTACTGAAAAGTAGTTTATGAAAGCCTATGCTAGTCCATCACCTTTACAATAATTTCCCAACTTATTATTTCTCCAATCCCTGTGCCTTAAGAGTTTGACTTGATCTTGTAACTTTCAAGTTCTGTGTATGTATTTTTAACTCAGCATGACTCTGAGCACCAGGATGAGAAATATATTAGCAAAACTGATTTCTCTTGTTACTCGTTCAAAAGGCTGCACTGTATGGCACAAATGATTCATAAGTGTCCATTGTTCAGAATTCAAGATGAAAAAGTTGAGAATCAAAACCATCCTATAATATATGCCTCATTGTACTATGCCTTTCAGAAGGACTGTTCTCTATCTCTTCATATATATATAGACACCGAAGAGCAAAAAAGAGAATGCAAATTACGTTCAAAATGGTTTAAGCTGAAGCATTAGCTAATTTCCTAGCTTTTAAAATGTAACTCATGCTACATTCTGGAGAAGCTGATGAACTGCTTATGTCAGAGTACAAGAAAGTGTGCTTTGCACAACATAGCAGAATGTCAGGCCAAGCTAGGTCATAAAGACTTTGCACTTTTTTCAACTGCTGTTCCTTGGGAAATTAGTTCAGAAGCAAGTGGTAGAGTTCCATAAGGATCTTTCTTAGAATCTTAAGATGTTCATCAATAATATGCAACCAGTAGAGAGCAGAAATTGAGACCTGAACTTGATGCCAAATTGTTCAGGGTGGTCAACCTTCCAGTAGCCTTTGTGTAGATTCTATGTCCAGTATAACTGTTCTGTCGGGCTCTCTGGTACACTCCTCCCAAAAATTCACAGGTACAAATTTCAGACACACACACGTTTGAAAATTCAAAACAATGTTCTTTATAATGAAAATTCACTTAAACCAAGCCCTCTTTTGGTATAGCAAAGAGCACTGGTCTCCAAACAAACTGGTAATTTGTACAAGTCCCTTATCAGTTCTGTGATACTTAGCTTGCAGCTGTGAGGCAATTCACAGTCCTTCTTCTTTCACAAAGTGAAACACACTTTGCTCTGGTTTAGTTTCAAAGCGGGGAAAAATCAGCACACAAAAGTCAAAGTCTGCATCCGTGGCTGTATCATTAACTCTTGTTCTGAATCCAAGGAGGAGCTAGATAATTGATCTCCTTCTGAGCTGTCACTCTCCTCCTCCCTGTCACTCATGTCTTCTTGGTCAGAGGAGCCTTCATCAGCAGATTCCACCGGGGGCAAAACAGGCCTGCAGTATGTGGATGTCTCCCCCATATCCACAGTCCTTGGGGCAGGAGCTGGGCCAGAGCTAACCGCAACAATAACATTTCTGGTTGGGCTGGAAAACCCACCCCAATGAAGCCATAGAGATTTGTTGCCAATTGTCCTGAGGACGTCTACTGTGTTGGCTGTATTCACGTGTTGCTGTGCTTGGTGCTTTTGCTTGGATTTTGCCCACATTTCTTGGTTCCATTTTATCCTGGAAAATAGCACAATAAAATAAAAATAAAATAATCTTAGGAATGAGTAGGAATGATAATCAGACAGCTATTCACAAACTGTAAGGATGTTATTGTTCTGTATGTCTTCTTCAGTAGACAAGTTAAGGAGAATCATGTCCTACTGGTAATTACACTGGAAAGAAACATTCCAGAGAATAGCGTAATCTTGCAGTGAAATGAACATCTGATTAATGCCACCAATCCTGCTGGCGAAATCTTGAAACTGGCTGGTCCACTGTCATGGCAAGAAAACAAACTCTAAAATGTTACCATCTTCTGACACAATGTCTGTCAACCTTGGCAGCTTTAAGATGCACAGACTTCAACTTGCAGGAGTTGTTGCCAATGTTGAAAAATAATAATATCTGATGAGCATCACTATGGTCTACAAAATGCTCTTTTTTCTCATCAGAATTTTGTTAAACTGATCTAAATGTAACCAAGCATTCTTGTATATTCCGGTGGCTTTTTCTAGATCTCTTCGTAAGAAATCCTATAATTGCAATGAGTCTATGATACTAGAATCCAAATTTTGGATTTTGATATAGAATAGAATGAATAGAATAGAATTTTTATTGGCCAAGTGTGATTGGACACACAAGGAATTTGTCTTGGTGCATATGCTCTCAGCGTACATAAAATAAAATATACATTTGTCAAGAATCATGTGGTACAACACTTAATGATTGTCATAGGGGTCAAATAAGCAATGAAGAAGCAATATTAATAAAAATCTTAGGATATAAGCAACAAGTTACAGTCATACAGTCAACATGGGAGGAAATGGTTGAAAGGAATGATGAGAAAAACTAGTAGAATAGAATTGCAGATTTAGTAGAAAGTCGAACAGTGTTGAGGGAATTATTTGTTTAGTAGAGTGATGGCGTTCGGTAAAAAACTGTTCTTGTGTCTAGTTGTCTTGGTGTGCAGTGCTCTGTAGCGACGTTTTGAGGGTAGGAGTTGAAACAATTTGTGTCCAGGATGTGAGGGGTCAGTAAATATTTTCCCCGCCCTCTTTTTGACTCGTGCAGTATACGGGTCCTCAATGGAAGGCAGGTTGGCAGCAATTGTTTTTTCTGCAGTTCTGAGTCTCCTCTGAAGTCTGTGTCGATCCTGTTGGGTTGCAGCACCAAACCAGACAGTTGCAGAGGTGCAGATGACAGACTCAATGATACGAGAATCCAAATTTTGGATTTTGATATGGTTTATTGCCAAAGATACAGTGAGCAGGAAAAACTCTGATTCAATTTATCACATTATGAATTTAACCCAGTGGATTTTCTCTCTATGTCTTATTTTGCTTTCATTTTTAGGTTATAAAATCTCAAAACAATTCCACATATTTCCTAAGTATCTTGTATCATATGGCTGTGTGCATTGAATGGATTCCCTAAAAACTTTCTTATTAATCCAGTACAACAAAGATACGCAATCATATTCTAAATTATCTCCTTAATCTTAAGTGTCAGTAGCTAACTTTTAGCATGGTATTCATAATATTGTTACTTAACCTTTTCTTTCCTACAAGTTGCATGTCCACAAGGGAAAAAAAAGATGTGATTATATTTTTAAATTTTATTTATTTATCAACCAGTGTTTACAAGTTACTCCCAAAGATAAAGAATTCTTGACAGCAAAACCATGAAGGAAAAGCTGAATAATAAAATTATTATTATATAAGTTCTATTTTTGAATTTCATTTAGTCTAAAATTGATTTAGTAGCTAGCTGCCTTGGTGAATAGTTCAGGAAATAATTGGAGCACTATGATTATCACATTTCTCCCCTGCTGTGATCCATTCATCTTGGTCTTGAATTTCTTTTCTTGGTCATAGAAACATAGAAACATAGAAGGTTGACGGCAGGAAAAGACCTCATGGTCCATGTAGTCTGCCCTTATGTTATTTCCTGTCATCTCTTGTTTGAAAACTTTGCTGGAATTTGGCCTTTACTTTCACTGCTTTTTGTCAAATCCTTCCACGAATCTAGATAATGTATATTTTTGTGTGCCTGTGTGTAATATACATGTACACATATGGCATATATTTAAGTATTGCCCACAAGATCATATGCTGCAATGTCCTACCTGTCAATATCTACTTCAGCTTCAACCGCAACAACACAAGAGCACGCAACAGATTCAAACTTTTATTATTTTATTTTATTTATTAATCAGATTTGTATGCCGCCCCTCTCCATAGATATTAATATTAACCGCTCCAAACTTAATATTAACCGCTCCAAACTTGACTGTAAAAAATATGACTTTAACAATTGAGTTGTCGAAGCTTCCTAAGAGGTCAGTAAGGGGCATACATCAGTGCACTAGTGTGCCTTTCGTCCCCTGTCTAATTGTCTTCCCTTTATCTCATATATCATATATATTTTCTTCCTTTCATATATCTTCTCCTCTACTTTTACATATTATCTTTATATATATTACTTCATGTCTATTCTCTTCCATATGTATTGTGTATTGGACAAATGAATGAATGAATGAATAAATAAATAAATAAATAAAATTAAATAGTATATTTTGGATGATCGGTAACAGTAAATACATAGGGAAATTGTATCTCTGAGGCGACGAGAGGCCAGGCACCCTAACCCTTGACGTGAGTGACGTCAAGTTGACCACATAAGCCAGTCACATAACCTCTAAGCCATCCCTGGTCACATGATTATCAAGCCACTCCCACCTGATCACATGGTGGCAAGCCACACCCACAAAATAAGCCATGCCCACAGTAGGTAGTAATTTTTTTTGCAGCCCTTCACTGGTCAGGTAGAAGTGACTGTCAAGAGACAGTCCCTCAGATAACCTGTTCTTAAGCCATGAAGGGCTTGAAAGGTGACAACCAGCACCTTGAATTGCACCCAGAAGCAAATTGTCAACTAGTGCATCTCCTGCAGAAGAGGTGATAAATATACACCCCGGGGGCTGCACAAAATCATGCAACTTGCTTGTTAGAAAGTTGCAAAAGGGGCTCACATGATTCGGAGACACTGCAAGCATCTGAATTTTGATCTTGTGACCATAGAGATGCTACAATGGTCCTAAGTGTGAAAACCGCCCATAAGTAGCATTTTTCCAGTGCTGTTGTTACTTTGAACAGTCTCTAAATGAACTGTTGAGGACTACATGTACCTACTAGGGCCGTGCATTCTTGAAAAATGATGCAGAGGAATAGTGGCTTGAGTGTTGGATTCTAGGGAAAGCAGTAATCGTATAAATTGTATGACAGATTTTCAATCCACGTGGTTTTTTTTCCATCTGCAATTGTAAAACAACATTACTAATCCGTAATTCATCTGTATACAGCACACCATCTCCTTAACAGATCTTCTCTGATTATAGCATCCCATCAATAAGTGAAGCTTTCATGCCTTTTTGCCTGATTTGGGGAATAATTTAGCAAAACAATCCAGATGGCTCAACTGTATTCTCCATTATGAAGTGCTATGACACTCATATTAGTCAGTTCTGAGAATGGTGATAAGTCCACGGAAAATGGCCAGTGTCCAAGATTGGCTTCCCGACTTGTGGATGTCCTCCATTCTGCTTTGCCTTCTAAAAAACAACAACAGGTAATTTCAGAATAGGAATATTAACGGTAAAGGGTAACATGTTGCAAGACTTAAATTATAGAATTCACCATGTAAAGCCTATATATTAGATATTTTAGGAAGAAAGAAAGAACATATTCCATTTTGGAAATTATCTACGCTTTCTTTATACAGTGGTACCTCAAGATACGAACCCCTCGTCTTACGAACAACTCGTGATATGAACCCGGGGTTCAGAAAAATTTTGCCTCTTCTTACGAACTTTTTTCGAGTTACGAACGGGCGTTCGGGAGGCTGCTGGGAAGCCCCCCGGCTGTTTTAAAAGGTGACAGCCGGGCAGCGGGGCTTCCCAGCAGCTTCCCGAACGCCGGTTCGTAACTCGAAAAAAGTTCGTAAGAAGAGGCAAAATTTTTCGGAACCCCGGGTTCGGTTCGGGAGGCTGCTGGGAAGCCCCCCAGCCCGGCTGTGACCTTTTAAAACAGCCAGGCGGCTTCCCAGCAGCTTCCCGAAGCCAAACGCCAAACCCGAACTTCCACGTTCGGCGTTCGGAGACTGCTGGGAAGCCCCGCCGCCCGGCTGTCACCTTTTAAAACAGCCTGGGGGCTTCTCGGCGGCCTCCCGAACGCCGAACCCGGAAGTTCGGGTTTGGCTTCGGCGTTCGGGAGGTCGCTGAGAAGCCCCCAGGCTGTTTTAAAAGGTGACAGCCGGGCAGCAGCGGTTTTTTTTGCGGGGTTTTTTTTTGGTTGCACAGATTAATTGACTTTACATTGTTTCCTATGGGAAACAATGTTTCGTCTTACGAACCTTTTGTCTTACGAACCTCCCCCTGGAACCAATTAGGTTCGTAAGACGAGGTATGACTGTACATATAAAAATATCATTAGTAAAAGAAAGAGTTTTAGGATAGTATTGTTTATGACTATATACTTTTGTATATGCCATAGTCAAAGCATTACGAAGCCAATAACTTCAGCCTGATGATGGTGAATGTGATTTCACAAAAATGTCACAAAGACACTCAAATTATTACATGGGAAAAACCCCAAACTCACAACAATCTCTCTCTCTCTCTCTCTCTCTCTCTCTCTCTCTCTGTGTGTGTATGTGTATTTTTGCTGAATTTGAAAATGAAAGGAGACTAGTATAGATTTTGGACTTATTGTGGCCTCATCAGCTAGCCATACGCTCACTGGCATTTGATATGTATACAGTATATCCCATTCAATGAATGGAAATGATTGCATATGGGGACTTTTTAGAATTTTATTAATAATTCTTTTTTAAACAATAATTAGATTTCTTCATACATATTCGGAGAGGGGTGGCATACAAATCTAATTAACTAACTAACTAACTAAACTAACTACTGTATATTGTTTTCATTATGTTGTACACTGCCCTGAGTTGCTTCGAGAAGGGCGGCATTACTGATCCGATGCCATCATTTTTTGAGCCTGTTGGAAAATGTCAGACATGCACATTTATTCCTGGTTCATATAAGATTCCATCTTTCATTGCTATCTGGATAGCCAAGTGTTTTGGAAATCTATGGGCACTGATCAGAAGGCACACTGGTGCACTTATGCACGCCCCTTACTGACCTCTTAGGAATCGGAAGAGGTCAACAGTGGATAGTTTAAGGGTAAAGTTTTAGGTGATGATACTACAGAGTCTGGTAGTGAGTTCTATGCATCAACTACTCGGTTATCAAAGTTGTATTTCCTGCAATTGAGTTTAGAGCGATTTATATTAAGTTGGTATCTGCTGTGTGCTTGTGTGTTGTTGTGGTTGAAGCTGAAGTAGTCCTTGACAGGAAGGATGTTGTAGCAGATGATTTTATGGGCTATGCTTAGGTCATGTTTAAGTCGAGGTAGTTCTAAGTTTTCTAAACCTAGTTTTGTAAGTCTAGTTGTGTAGGGTATTCTGTTGCGAGTGGAGGAGTGGAGGGCTCTTCTAGTAAAGTATCTCTGGACATTTTCTAGAGTGTTTATGTCCGAAATGCGGTGTGGGTTCCATGAGCTGTATATAAGGATTGGATGAAACAAATGGATCTCTTAGACACAGGATGAGGAAAATGGGATCTGCCCTGCGTTGAGCATTAAATGCAGAATAATTAAGCAAAGAAATATTTTCTTTTTTGGTTCTTTGCCTCTTTTGCATATCTGTTGTGATCTGCTAATGCAAGATCAATGTAGTTGTTTTGCTCCAGACTCTAATAATGAAAATATGCTGTGGGGTAGATACTGTTGTGTTGCAAAGGAGAAGGACCAATCTTCAAAATCTGGTTGAAAAGCTGGAAAGCCATAGGTATTCTTAAACCTGTTGCAAAATTATTGTAGCAGGGTTTGAGAAAGGGAGACTTCTTAGTCCCCAATCATGTAGACCCCAGAAAAGATTCACAGCTTGTTGAAAGTAGATTTGGCACTGTAGTGAACCTCTGATTTCCCTTTCAAGTTTTCACGTATGATTTCAAGAAACACGAGGCTGAAATACAGTATTCTGCAACTAAATGTAATTATTTGTGGTGATGTAATTGTTATCCAATGCACATAAGCTCCCTTTCTTTGCTTTGGATGGCATGAGGAAGCCAACAGCTGCCCATGTGATGTGGGGATAATTTAATGCCCATCATAACAAAGAAATCAATTGCAGGAAAGATTTCTTTGGAGATAGTGCTGGTTTTGGTTATAGATTTTCATTTTTTTAATTCGATAGGAGAGCATTTTTGTGATGACAGCTTATTGGCATATCTGCTTCAAGTTCAATAAAGCAGAAAGCTGCAAAATTGCAACACTTAAAAATAAGGCAATGTGCGTGCACCACCCAGCTCAACCCAATTTCAGCACAGCAAACAGAAAACAAAAGCTGTATGTGCCTTCTTTAGCCTTTGTGCACATCTGCATTATTATAAATGCTAATATATTTCTGCAATGATAAATAATTAAACAATTATGGTCATGAATCAATAAGTTTAGCACATTTTTTCATCAGTAAATTGTACTGTATACACAAGAAAAATAAATTACCAAGTCTAATTTTTTTTTTCTGGATAAAATTCCAAGCATTTTATATTTTATAATTAAAAAAGTATTAGGATTCAATGTCAGATGCTTAGAACTTTTTATCCCCCTCCCCATTTTAATCAAACACCATTAAGTTGTCATGTTTTATGTTTTTGAATCTGATTAACATTTTGAGGTCTGACTTTTGTAATCATCTCCTTTGTTCTCTTCCGCAAGAGCCTTTCCCAATGCCTATCTTTGTAAACACAATTATTGACCTTGCTGTTTGTTTAAAATGGAAAAATAACGTTAAAAGATGCCTACAGTATAGGTAGCATTTTACCTGTTTAGAAAATAATTAAAAACAGAAGAGGAAACAAAGACATCCAGAGACATCTACAGTTTTAAATCCTAGTCTTGTCAATAGCATTGAAAACTAAGAGATGGCTTTCTCCGTACTGAAGGAGCGGGTCCAGCAGTCACATGGGTTGCTCATGTCCAATCCGGTGGAACTGAGCCTAGTATTAAAAAAGCTTGCCGGATCCGCCCCTTCCCCAGAATTCGCTCAGTTCGCATATCCTGCGGTTGTATTGTGATAGCTCGTTCAACATTCTAACACCTTCCCTTCGATCTTTCCTTCAAAAAGTAGTAAGATTTATTGTCTTTATTTATTTACTTGCACTAATTGCGCCAGCCGTTTAAAAGAAAAAAAGACAAAAAGCGGCTCGGCTTTTTTCCTTGGGAGAAGTTGCGGTTTCGTTTTCCCCCGGCGGTTTTGCCGGTTACGATTCCTGCGGCCGCTTGTGGATTCTTCTAATCCTTTGGCCTGGAGGTCCTGGTGCAAGTATTTATCTATTGAATTATTGATTATTATTGTATACAAATATTTAAGGGCTTAAGAAATACCTCCTGCGGAGTGAGACGCCTTCTAGTCTCCTGGACTTAGTCGATCGCTTCCCCTTTAAGATATTTACGGGGCGATTTTTTTCGGCGCGAAGGCCTTCGCGCCCTTTTTAAATCTAGGCCTCTCGTGTTGGCCTCCTGCCAGCCGCGTAGGCCTCAGTCCACCGCGTGGATCCCGGAGCGGGCCTTGGGGGTCCCAGGCTAAATTCTCCACCGGCTAAGCCTCCAACCAGAGTGCCTTGGTTTACTTAATTATAAAGTTTAGGGAGGCTGGCCCCGCTGGATTTGGGGGCACGAACTCTGGGTTTGCCCAGATTGTCCTCACGTCTCAGCAGCTTCGAGGCCTCGAAGCAGGATCCATTCCTCTTGGGAAGTCCCTGAAATTCTTCTCCTTATTTATTCAGTTATTGGCTCAGCCTTGTCTTCTGTTAATTGTCAGACTATGGCTACTTTTCCCAAGAGAGGCACAACTAAAGGTCCCAGAGAGGCCAGGCCTACAGGCGATGAGATTACTAGTATCCCCCAGGCCTCTTCCTCCTCTTCTCCAGGGGCCCGCCCCTCGACCAAGGTCACCAGGGCCGAGAAGAGAAGGGACCTAGCCCTACAAAAAATCCATGACAAATCTGCAAAACGTTTGAAAGTGCAGGCCCAAGTAATCAGTAGTCAAGACCCACCAGAGGCTGCTAGTCTTCCTCCTTCTGGGGTCCCTGTGTTATCTCTGGATGAGCCAAACCTAGACAGACCCCAACCTAACCTATGGGGCATAGGTCCAGAGGAACCAGATATTATTGAAGATTCCCCCCAGCCAGGATCCTCCCAGGCCTTTAGGGATTCTTCTGCCATTTCTGCTGATATTTCCAGCTTACCTCCTGAGTTCCAGTCTATTTTTGCTGTGTTGTCCAAAGCCATTGATGCCAAACTCTCCACCATCAATGAGCTTCCCTTACCTCTTCCTCCTTCTCGCTCCTCCCGCCCCTTGGGTCCTCCCCCAGCGGTCAGAGCTCCTATTCAGGATGATTCAGATTCCTCCCAGGATGAATATGAGGATATAGAGGATGATGAGGATGCTTTTCAAGGCCTATCAGATGATGAGGAATCCCAAATAAAGGTTCCTCCTCCAATTACTATTTTTCCTTCTCAATTATTCAAATCTCTCCTCCTCAAAGCCAGAATTTCTACGGGATTAGCGGCCCAGGAGAAACAAGCCTCCACTTCCACTGATCCCCCGGAGGAGAATTTACCTTACTTCACAGAGGAACAGGAGGATAACGAGGTAATTCCTATGCCTAAGTTGTTTAAGGATGCTTTACTCAAACAGTGGGAATTTCCAGCCTCTGGCCTTAATCCCTCCACCAAGGACAGAAAGTTGTACAAACTTTCCTCTTCCTATGAAGAGCTTTTATCCTTTCCCAAACCAGATGAACCTGTCAAGATTCTTCACTCGGCAGCGGCTGTGCCAGGCGAGGCGGAGGAAGTCCTCCGCCCAGAGGACAAGCGCATTGAGCAAATGCTCAAAAGAGGATTCACCGCTGATTCCTGGGCCACTAAAAGCTCTGCAGCGGCTTCCTTTTTCTCCAGAGCCATGCTGCTGTGGCTTCGCCAACTTCAACAGCATATTCCTCCCGATGACTTGAGAGGTCAACAAGACTTCAACAAGGTCTTGGCAGCTGCCCAGTACGTGGCTGATGCCACCTTGCAATCTACTAGATTTTCTGCTAAGTCTATTGCAGCTTCTACTACGGCAAGAAGACTCCTATGGATTCGCCCTTGGCAAGCGGGAGTTCGCCAAAAGTGGCAGTTATCCCAGGGTCCCTTAAAGCGCGACCTTCTCTTCGGTGATCTTCTGGATCCACTCCTCACGGAAACCACGGACAAGAAGAAAGTTTTGGGTCCAACCACAAAAAAGGCTACCAAAACGCAGTCTTTTCGTCGCCCAGGGCGCCAGCAAGATCAAGCGGCTTCCTACCAGAGATCTCCAGGTCAGTATTCCCCCCGTTTTCGTTCCCAAGGTAGGAACTCCAGGGGTAGAGGGTTTCGCTTCCAAAGGGGAGCTTCCTCTAACAGGGCTTCAAAAAAACCTAGATGGTAATCCTACCTCTATTCCCATAGGGGGTCGCCTAGCTCATTTCGCCTCTAATTGGCGTCTCACCTCCAAGGACCCTTGGGTCATTGACACTGTTCAAACAGGCCTTCTTTTAGAATTTATTTCTCCTCCCCCTAAACGTTTCATTTCCTGCCCTTCTCCCAGGTCATCCTCTGATTGTAACCGTATGGAGGAGGCCATTTCTCATCTATTGTCCATCAGAGCCATTCAACCGGTCCCTTCCGGTCAGAAGGGCCTAGGTTTTTACTCCATCCTATTTATGGTTCCAAAGTCCTCCGGAGGTTGGAGAGCTATTTTGGATTTAAAGAAACTAAATTTATTCATCAAATATAGGAAGTTTAAGATGCACTCCTTGTCTTCTATTTTGGCCGCCATTCACTCGGGAGATTTCATGGTCTCCTTAGACCTCACTGAGGCCTACCTTCACATTCCTATAGCCAAATGCCACAGAAAATTTTTACGTTTTTCCTTTCAAGGCAGGCATTTCCAGTATAGGGCGATGCCATTTGGCCTTTCCTCGGCCCCTCGGGTCTTTACAAAGCTCTTGGGGTCCCTGGCGGCCTATATCAGGGCGTTTCCCATCCACATTTTATGTTATCTTGATGATATTTTGATTCATGGGAACTCCCTAGAGAAAGTGAAAACAGACCTTTCTGTCACCATGTCAGTCCTTCAGGACCATGGATTTTCTATCAACTTTGATAAAAGCCACCTCCAACCTTCCACATCCATTTCTCACCTGGGATCCATTATTGATTCAGAATCCTCCCAGGTTTTTCTCTCTCCCGAGAGAAAACTCAGTATAGTGGAGTTAATTTCTAGCATTTTATCAAATTCTTCAGTTCCCATAGTCACTCTATCTTCCCTTTGGGGAAGATGGTGTCATGCATAGGCATCATTCCCTGGGCTCGCCTTCATGCTAGGGAACTCCAGTGGCTCCTGTTACCTTTTCAGAGATCAGGGCACAGCAACTCAAATCGACGCATTGTCATCCCACTGAGTGTTCGCAGATCCTTCAAGTGGTGGAAGTCTCCGGCCATGGACAGAGGATCCCCGTTCAGGTGCCCGGATCAATTTGTCATCACCACAGATGCCAGTCTATCGGGATGGGGCGCCCACGCCCAGGGGATGATAGCCCAGGGCACGTGGTCCCCGGAGGAAGCTTCCAGGCCAATCAATTGGCTAGAGTTAAGAGCCGTTTCCCTGGCTCTGAAGCATTTCTCTCCTCGCATTCCCAACCGGCACGTTCTCATTCTCACCGACAACATTGCCACGAAAAGCCACATTTGCAGACAGGGGGGCACGAGATCCAAGGCTCTCATGAGGGAGGCCCTCAAGCTGGGCCTTTGGGCGGAAAAACATCTCCAGTCGCTCCTAGCCGATCACATCTCGGGGAGTCTCAACGTCCAGGCGGATTGGCTATCCCGGGCAACGATAGACCCAGGAGAGTGGAACCTCCATCAAGACCTGTTCCATCAAATCACCCTCAGATTCGGCCTACCAATTCTGGATCTCTTCACGACCAATGCGAACGCCCAACTCCCTCGCTTCTATTCCAGATTTCCATCCCCGGGAGCGGAAGCAATCAATGCCCTCCGGAGTCCATGGCCTCCAGGCCTACTCTACGCATTTCCTCCAATTCCAATCCTCCCGGACGTGATTCACAAGGTCCTCACCGAGAGGGCCCGAGTAATCCTAATCGCCCCTCACTGGCCCCGCCGGCCCTGGTTCGCGGATCTCCAACAGCTGTCCGTCCAGGACCCTTGGCGACTCCCCGTTTCGGGGGATATGCTGCGGCAGGGGGCCTCCTTCCATCCAGACCCGGAGTGGTTCCACCTCACCGCCTGGCTGTTATCAGGAGAGATTTAGAACTGCGTGGTCATGACCCCGACTCAGTGGAGGTCATTTTAAAAGCCAGAAGGGGTTCGACCAATCGAATCTACGACCACACGTGGTCCAAGTTTCACCAGTGGTGTCTACAGGAAGGTCTCTCCCCTCTGTGCATCCCCATACACAGAATAATTTCCTTCCTTATGCAAGGCTTCCACAAAGGACTTTCCACCAGCACCCTCCGGCGTCATCTGGCAGCCATTTCATCTGTCCTAGGAGGTCCCCGCAGACAGCCTCTCCGATCCTTCCCTGAAGTTCAGGAATTCCTCAAGGGCATAGCCAACCTCAGACCTTCCAAGGTCCACAGGTACCCATCCTGGGATTTGCCACGGGTTCTCCATTCCCTCACGCAGGCACCATACGAACCCCTAAAATCGGCGTCCCTCAGGTACCTATCCTTTAAGGTAGCATTCCTGGTGGCTATTACCTCTGCCCGACGCATTTCGGAGCTGGTTGCCCTCTCAATCAGGCAGGACCTTTGCCAATTCCATCAGGACAAGGTAGTCTTGCGACTGGACCCCACCTTCTTACCCAAGGTCAGTTCCATGTTCCACAGAGCTCAGGATATTGTCCTACCTTCCTTCTGCCTCCAACGAGACCATCCCTTGGCAATTAGATGGCACACCCTGGATCTCACCAGAGCGCTGAGAATCTATATCCAACGCACAGGACCCTTTCGGAGGTCAGAAGCACTTTTTATAGCCTATCATCCCAGAGTCATGGGGGCCAAAGTGTCTTCAACAGTAATAGGCCGTTGGATCAGAGGGACTATATCTAAGGCTTATGAGTCGGCCTCCCTCTCAGTTCCAAGGAACATCACAGCGCATTCCACCAGGAGCGCAGCCACCTCGGCCGCTTGGGCGACTCAAGCCCCGTTGGAGGAGGTCTGCAAAGCAGCCACTTGGGCCTCGCCAAATTCCTTCATCAGGCACTACAAGATTGATTCTTACGCTTCAGCGGACGCTGCCTTCGGCAGAAGGGTACTCCAATCCGTTATCTCACACGATAGCAAGCTAATCCCACCCTAGGGACCATCTATTGGGTATGTCCCATGTGACTGCTGGACCCGCTCCTTCAGTACGGAGAATAGGCGTTGATTGCTTACCTGAACGCCTCTTCTCGTACGGTGAGCGGGTACAGCAGTCACTTCCCGCCCTTGTATGTGTCTTCCTTACCTTTCTATATCTTTCTTCCTCTAACAATGAGAGTTGAACACTACAGAGCTTCACAACTGAGCCTAGTCTATGGATTCGCGAATTCTGGGGAAGGGGCGGATCCGGCAAGCTTTTTTAATACTAGGCTCAGTTCCACCGGATTGGACATGAGCAACCCATGTGACTGCTGTACCCGCTCACCGTACGAGAAGAGGCGTTCAGGTAAGCAATCAACGCCTATTTTAGGGCACATTTTGTTGGAAATGGGGATATTGGTCCACTTTTGTAGCTTCTGAAGCTAAACTGGATCAAATCTGGTACCTTTTGGGGACTGTAATTTGGAGAGATTACAACAGTTGAATGCAAGGTGAGACGGAGGTTTGTTCCTCCCAGTTCAGAGTGGTTCGGTTGGATTGGTGCCAGTCCATGGGCACTGGCCATCTTTTTTTAATTTTTTAATTTTTTAAAAATGTTTTTTTGGGAGAATTTTTTCCAAGTTTTTTTTCTTCTGCAAATGCACAGAAGCAGGTAAATTCGAACCCACCCCTGAGTTGGGAATTTGATTAGACATTTTGAAAGAATGCAACTGCAAGCCATTCATATTGTCTCACCCAGCAGATGACACAGATGTTTCTGTGAAGTCCTGCAGGTGTCCAACTCAAACTTGAGAATCTATCTTTGTGAGGATGCGTAGGTTAGTCACCTAGGTCATTGCTTCCTCCTTGTCGGAGAAAATCGGCAAGCAAGGAAATCTGCATAGGAAACTGTTGTGGTTAGCTCTGGCCCAGCTCCTGCCCCAAGGACTGTGGGTGTGGGGGAGACATCCACATGCTGCAGGCCTGTTTTGCTCCCGGTGGAATCTGCTGATGAAGGCTCCTCTGACCAAGAAGACATGAGTGACAGGGAGGAGGAGAGTGTGGCAGACAGCTCAGAAGATCAATTATCTAGCTCCTCCTTGGATTCAGAACAAGAGTTAATGATACAGCCACGCATGCGGAGAGCGATGCATAGGCAACAACAACTGAGAGAGTATTATCAAAGAAAATGAGGCCACCTGTGGTTGGGTGGGGCTGTGGTAATTAGTGAGGCTGCTATAAAGAGCAGCCTGTGGGTTTGGCCATTGTGGAGGATTATCTGATCGTTGTGTTTTGTGCCTGCTTTACCTTTTGTGTGCTGATTTTTCCCCGCTTTGAAACTAAACCACGGCAAAGTGTGTTTCACTTTGTGAAAAAAGAAGGACTGTGAATTGCCTCACAGCTGCAAGCTAAGTATCACAGAACTGATAAGGGACTTGTACAAATTACCAGTTTGTTTGGAGACCAGTGCTCTTTGCTATCCCAAAAGAGGGCGTGGTTTAAGTGAATTTTCATTATAAAGAACATTGTTTTGAATTTTCAAACGTGTGTGTGTCTGAAATTGTATCTGTGCTGTTTTGGGAGGATTCTTCCAGAGAGCTCAACAGAACAGGAAACTGGCATTCTGTGGAGTGAATCTATGAACCATTTGGTGTGAGAGAAATTCCATGAGCACGAGTCCAAAAGCTCAGAGGACTAAACCTCAGGTCCCAGTGACCCATGTGGATTGGATCCTGCAACCTTATCCTGCGACACATAGAGAGCATTTGCCTTCATTCATGAATCTATGAAAGCATGGAGTCTGATCATGAAGCCATATCTCACTGAGCTTTGGAGTTTGACAAAAACTCATATTCCCATATGACAAAGCAGGAGAACATGGACAGTGTTCTGGACTGAACATGGACAAATGCCACCTGCGTGGGTGCTTCTTAAAGGAACATAATGAGAAGAAGACTCAGCTACCGTGTGCGTAATCTGAAGATCTCACAGGTATCCAAGAGGACTCATGGAATGTATGTTGCTCTCTTGAATGAAATCAGCACATAGAATACTGGAACAACATTTAGAATGGTAGATTTGCTCAGTATCCTTTCTTTTAATTTGTTCTGCTTTTCCCCCCTTCTGATCCCAGTACATGCCGTACACTAAATAAACAATAAATATATATATAAATATCAGTAGTGGGCTGCTACATGGACAGTCTGTTACACAGTCCTGGTTGGAAAAATGAAGATGTCCCCAACACATGAGATTCGGCTTCTGCACATGCATAGGAAGTGAAATGTCGCCCAAGGAAGCGGGTTAGCTGATAAAAGGAAGTAGACCCTGTGACTTAGAGGAAAATTCACTGCCTAGCAAGGCAGAAGCAGCCCAGGTTCCAATCCTAGAAGGGTATGGCTTGGCTGATGAAAGCTAAAAAGCTTGAAATAGACCTATACCAGTCTCCCTTTGATATATATATCAACATTCTCCTAGATTAAAAAAAAGACCCCAATAAAATATGAATGTTAAGAACATCTATATTCAGATTCCAATGTCTAAACCATTGAACCATACATGACAATGAAAACACTATCTTTGGTTCTGTGCAACTTTTAGTATGTTGTACAATATACATGCTGTTTTAGAGCTCTTGGATGTGGTTTGCAGTGTTTTGTTTCTTGTGTGGGGTTTTTCAGATTGGACCCCACAAGATTGCAGGTGGGTTGTAAACTGTGGCGTCCATAGACGCAAAGAGAACAATTTGAAATGGTTGCCATGATGGTTGAAATGGAAACTCTGCTTATATTTTATGTGGATTTGCTCATATGACCCATGTAAAAAAATGAGTAGAGCTTTGATCACATCTAGGATGGATGTCATCCTTTGAGTTACACTCTGCAACTACATATGTGGGTCAAGAAAAAACACAACTGAAATATCTACTCTATTAGAGAATGTGGCCCTGTTATTTTCAGTTACATGAATCCTTTGAGGAAAGAAGAATATCAAGCATTTTCTGTGTTTGAGCCATTGTATACAATTTGTATTACAGACTATCATTAGGTAACCACAAATAAACAAAGGTACATCATTTCTCATTCCCAGATACGAGTCCAAGCAGCTTACATTTGAAAATGATTGCTGTGTTTCTTTTATAGAGATTGTTGGGACTTTTCATTGAATGTACTTTGAAGATAACCTTAAAAACAGATTTAACATGCAAAACTGGATTACATGATGCACAGCAGGTTTTAAAAATATTCAGAAATGTTGCTTTCATGCTTCAAATCCTTGGAAAGCCAAATACATTCAGTTTTGAAACTGCATCTTGCTTTTTCACTGTTAAAAAAAAGTAAGGAAAGTGTTTAATAGCACATATGGCATAATTTTATTTGACATCTGTTTTGCAACAAACAATATTTAGTTCACTTATTTGTCGAATGAATACAGTGCATACTGCAAACAAAAGTCCAATGAAAATTTTTACATAGTTTGCAATTTATCAATATTTATTGTAAAAGAGAGCTAAAACCTAAACATAAGGGTGTTATTGATTGCACCATGCAAAACATTGATTAATATATGCTCCCAATGCATTTGAAACATTGCCTTATGGGGTATGAATACAAGGTGGTTTTCAAAAACTAAGGTGGCTTTAAAACGAGTAATTGATATTTTCCCACTGGCGACATTTAGGCATATGGCCCCTCCATTTTACTGGTGTCATTGTATAAGAGACAGATATCAATATATTTTAGTTCCTAACAGCAAAACTGGTGCAACCCCCAGCTTAATTGTAAGAGTGATAGATTCTAGTGGAAGGTAAATCTGAAATGCATTTTCCTTTTGGCAGATCTAGCAGAACAAGACTTTGTTTTGAAAGCTCATATCCAAACAAACTGTATTTTAGAAAGGATTTATCTAGGACAGAAAGTTTCAGTTTATACCAAATTATTTCAGCGTCTTAAGTTTAGCTACATGTTAATTTGAGGCTGTGGGAGGTTTTTAAATTGGTATGTAGACTTAAGACACAAATCAAATATATTCCCTCTCCAACTTGATTCTCACTTGGAAAATGGGAATAATAGAAGCTTACCTCTGTTAGCTTCCTGATTTACCTGAAGCTGTTGGTTCTTTGACTCTTTCCCCCATTTGTGTTTATTTTTGTCTTTATTGATTTATTGTTAGGTGAGCTGAAGGATCTGCCAAGAATTGTCTGCCTTGCTTTTCTTTAAAATCTGAACGTGACAGATATTTGTAATTCAGATTTGTACAATAATATCAAACCATCTTCTGCAAAAGTCTTCTGTTATTGACTTGTATGGGTGACATACAGGAAAAAAAAAAGAAGGCAGTTCAAATCACCATCCAGAATCTCCAAAATGATGGTCTTGTGAATACAATTGGTGGCAGTAACACCATAATCATTTGTATTGGGCATTTGAACCAAGAACCCTTTCATCTCATCCTAATGTATGACCAGGGGCTCCTGTCCACAAGTCATTTGACACAGCTTCAAGCATATATTGCTTTATAAAGCAAATATAAAATATAAATTGGCTTGAATGTTCACTCTCCTTATGACTATTTTGATACTTAACACCAAGAATTAATAAAACTTGTGTGCAGGAATCCTTACTGTATATGCATACTAAAATAACCCTAAACTTTGGCTTTTTTGCCCATTTATTTTTCTTTCTCTTTGACTCATAGTGTGGTCAACCAATATTACTTTAAAATGCTTAGAAAAACATTTTCCCCCCTTTTCCCCCAATTAAGTGGGTTCGGGAGGGAGTATTTTAGAAAAGCAGATTACACAAGCCTCTTTTAGAAGGAATTTGTGGACTCTAAAACCCATTCTTTTAAATGTGGCTGATAGCTTTCCCTTTCTTATGGGTATTTGCATGTAACATCTGTTTCTGCTACAATATTCATTATCTTTTCTAAAGATTAAGCAATAGAAAGGTTACAAATAAATAAGTGGCTACAAGTTTATTATTTATTTTATGTTTATACTGTTTTGCCTTCCAAAGGAGAACAATCTCTTTCTGTTTCTTTTTCACGGCAATATTTTTAAGGCATATGGAGGATTGGGATTGTTTTAGATATTAAACTAGTCTCTTTGTTTAGTGTTTTCTAATTTTTTTTAAAAAAATATTAATATATCAATTTAGGAAACTGCTGGATTTTTAAAATTAGGGAAATATTTTACAGACCCTAATTATTAGGAATTATTAGCAAAGCAACCGAATTGCCAACGTAAAAAAGATTCTGGTGGTTGAAGTAAAACTGCATATTTAAGCTTTCTAAATGAACACTTTTTTTTTTAGTAATTTATACCATCTGTGTCAAAATTTGGAGCCTAAAACGCAAAAGGAGAGGAACAAATGTTGGTTTCATAAAACAGTCCTAGTTCATTGTTGAAATTGTCACACATTAACGTTGCAGGCCATCTGGGTAGACAAAAGACTCTAACCAGATTGCTAAAATGATTTTATTGGTCTGGTATTAATCAGTATGTGGCATAATATTTAAGCTAAAAGAAATGATGAGGTGAAGTGGAGTGCCTGTAGCCACCCCTTCCCAACACAGTGATAGTTACATAATAGCCTTATTATGCCATGGAGAATAGTAGTTTTTTTTTTAAAAAAATTGATTTTTAAAGGCAAGAACATGGAACTAGTAAACCGTATAATATTTTTAATTTGCATTTGGAAAATAAAAAAAAAATTTAAGAAGCAACTGTTGTTGGCATTTGGGGAATCAGAGATTTCAGTGCTATACAGCATGCTCCTATTAAATTATGGAACAACCACAGTTATGTTGAAATTAACTTCATTCTCCACCCCCCATCCCCTTTGTGATGGAGTAAATTATTTGGCCTGAAAAGAGTCTATGAAGAATTGTCTTCCCTATTATACTACACATTCTAAAGTTAAGCCTTCCCAACTTAATTTCAAAAGGAAGAAGGGGGAGGTCTTTTAGAACACAGTTTTGGGTCTTGGTTCATTCTTGGAAAGTTGGTTGCGGTAGGGAAAATAATCTCTAAAAACAATAGTTTCTTATGAATTTCCAGAACAAAACTTTTAGCAAGCATAAACAGATTCAAGGATTGTTTCTCATGAATTCACAACTTTGTTAAAGTTCCTACCAGTGGCAAGTTTCAATTTTGTCAGCACCATACCTCAAAACAGGTCCTTTCCCTCAAACATAGACACACATTTACATTACTTGTGTACAAATGCTCTCCCTCCCTTCCTCTAATATTTATCCAGAGAAATGGTTTTTCTCCACTGCATCTGGAAGGAGAGTCCAACATGGGTAATTCACCAATCTTATTGGTAGAGACTGAGTTAATTTAAATATTTAAATATGAGGTAGTCACCGCCCCCTAGCAGCCCCCAATACCTCAGTTTTAAAAACTCAGTCTTAGTGTAGAGACTGTTGAGTTTTCTTCTGTGTAAATACTGTATTAATTGATAAGAGTTTTGATAATTTTAATTAAAATATAAATAATATTGATAATAAATTATTAATTTTTCTGTTTTATTCCCTTCTTATCTTGCAGGTGCTGTAGATGAAGAAGGGATTTTAGGGGTCTCTGCCCTCCGTGGGCAGCAGCATCCCCATCTTACCTCTCCTCGAGCTTCCCTTCCCTCAGTGGGTACTATGCTGAGCGAGGAGCAACTCAGCCTTGGGTCCCCGGCCTCAGTGGCCATACCCGGCTGTCAGCTGAAGGTGAGGGGGTCCGCCCCCCTCACTGGGAAGCTTGGAAACCCGAAAAAAGTGGAAAAAAGCCGCAATTTCGGCTATAAACAGCACGCGAAGGCTTCTGGCACCACGCCAGCGCCTCTCAGCTGTTCGGCGGCTATAGAATAAAGCCGCCGCCGCCGCCGCCGCTCCGCTGCTGTTGCCCCGATCGCCGAGCCGGAGAGCCGCTTAGAGCGGCGAATTTGAAGTCCGGAGGGGGCCGATCGTGGGGGGGCAGAGCCCTTGCAGGCAAACGGCCCGACAGGCAGGCTACAAAAGAGCGGGAGCGCCATTTTTGAGCGCGAAAAGCCCCGAGCCGCCATGTTGGGGGGGGCAGAAGATTGCTCTCCGTCCAATCGCTGGGCGCGACCAATCATACGGCGCAGGTGCAGGCTCGGTAGAGCCTGAACGCCATATTTGAGACATTTGCCTGGTGTCAGCAGTTTCTGTCAGCGTGTCTCAGTTTTCAGTCAAAATCAGATCTACTGTTAACTGTGAGTATGGAGGAAAAGACCCTTGAGAAGTCATCTTCCCCCAGTGTATTGCCTCAGGATAAAGGCAAGGGGAAGTCCAAGGACAAATCTAAGGCCCAAGCCTCTTCATCAATTAAGGAGGCAGAGAGGCGCATTAAAGCGTTGGAGCAGAGACTGGAGGCAGCCCTCTTAACTCCTAGAACCACCTCTCCTTTATTGCAGGCCAGGGATCCACCAGCCCAATGTAATTTGAGACCATCAGAGACTTTATCAGAGAGAGAATGGTCTCCAGAGAGGCAGCACTTCATGCCTCATGTGGTTCCTCCAACTGGGCCTCAGCAACAGAGACCAGGGTCTGCCAGCCACTCATTACGGAGTGCCCCATCTGCCACCTTTACACCCACTGCGGCTGGGTTGCGGGTGCCACCTGATACCTGGCAGCAGATGTCCCCTGCCTTGCAAGGCCTCATCTCTGATGTATACTCACAAGGGGTGGCTGTGGGGGTGCAACAAACTGCCCAACACCCCCGCTCTGCACAGCCCAAGAACCTGTGGGCTGCACCGCCCCCCTCGGGTATGGGGTCCTGGATGGAGGAGCCGTCTCCCCTGGAGGACATGGAAAAAGAATACGATTTTTCAGATGATGAATCAGCTCCAGATCCTCCTGTGCAAGCTGGACTTTTTAAGGCTCCCCTTTTCAAAATTCTGCTACACAAAGCTAAGCAGGTGGCAGATTTACCAGGTCCAACCAAGGCCTCCGAGGCCTCAGAGGACCCTAAGCCTTCAGCAGTGCTTTTCAAAGAGCCCCAACCCGAGACTGAACATGTGCCATCCTCGGATATATTTAGACAGAGCATCAAACGCCCATGGCAGCAGCCTGCAGCAGCTCAAGGTCCTTCAGTCATCGAAAGGAAGTTTTATACCTTGGATGATGACATGGAAAAGCTGCTAGAATTTCCGCCCATCGATCAGCCAGTAATGACCTTGATCTCTAAGGCCTTAGTACCATCTGAGACTGGTGACAGCTTGAAGCCGGAGGATAGAAAGGCGGAAATTTTATTAAGGAAATCCCATCATATGGCAAGCTGGGCGTTTCGGGCAGCGACCGCAGCTTCATTTTTCAATAGGGCCTCCATAATGTGGTTACAGGAGGTACAGGCCCGCCTAGGTCCGGAAGAAGGTCGCTTACGTCAGGACCTCAGTAAATTATTGGCAGCTGCGGAGTTTTCTGCCGATGCAACTCTCCATGCCGCAAAGTTTTCGGCTAGAGGGATGGCGGCGTCACTTGCATCCAGACGCCTTCTGTGGCTGAGGAGTTGGCCAGCGGACCTGAAGTCCAAGTGGAACCTGGCATCATCTCCATACCAAGGGGAGAAGCTCTTTGGAGAAGCCTTGGACCCTGTCCTCATTGAGGATAAGGACAAACGTAAGACCCTCCCCAGAGCATACCGGCGCCAGGAGCGTAGACCCAATCCTTACGCTCGCCGTCAGCCATTTCGTTGGGATTCCTCTTCCTCGGCGAGTCAAGGTAATAGGTCATACACCCAAAATCAGTATGGCCAACCCACCTTTAGAGGGGACCGAGCGGCCTTTCAGGATAGGCCCAGAGGATACCAGCAGTCTCGGCGTCCTTTTAGAGGGAACCAACGTGGCTTCAGGCGCACAAAATGACTTGGCCCCATTACAGCCCATAGGAGGCAGACTTCAACGCTTCAGTGCCTCCTGGAGGATTACCTCCACCGACAAATGGGCAAGGGCCACAATATCACGAGGACTGCGCCTGGAGTTCTTGCAGCCCCCGCCAAACCGGTTTGTCACCTGTCCGCTTACGCGAGACCCACTCAAAAGACGTCATCTACTACTGGAGATAACACACCTTCTCAAAATACATGCGATAGAGAAGGTCCCCGAACATGCCAAGGGCACGGGATTTTATTCCATAGTGTTCCTAGTGCCGAAGTCTTCGGGGGGGTTCAGGATGATTTTAAATCTAAAGCTCCTGAATACCTTCATTCGGTATCGCAGATTTCGCATGCACTCCCTACAGTCGATTTTGGCCTCTGTTCGGCACAACGATTTTCTCGCCTCTATCGACCTCAAAGAGGCTTACCTACACGTTCCGGTTTGGCCAGCACATCGTCGTTACCTCAGGTTTTGCCTCAACGGGGTCCACTACCAGTACCGTGCCATGCCGTTCGGTCTATCCTCGGCTCCCCGTACTTTTACGAAGCTGATGGACATTCTGACAGCACACCTAAGGGCCCAGTCCATAAGAGTTATGGCATACTTGGATGACATAATCGTTATGTCCAAGTCCATGGTCCAAGCGCAACACCATCTGGCGCTCACACGGGAAACTCTGGAGAGGCATGGGTACACGGTCAACGTGGAGAAGAGCCATCTTCATCCCACCACATCAATCCAACACCTCGGCTCCATCATCGACACCGCAGAGGACACGGTCTCACTAACACCAGAGAGGGTCCTCAATATCCGGAGATTGGTAACCAGCCTTCGTCGACAAAGGCAAACACCGTTGGCGACATTGTCCAAGGTACTAGGGACTATGGTCTCATCCATAGGGATTGTGCCATGGGCTCGCCATCACATGAGGGGCCTCCAATGGTTTCTCCTTCCGGCCCAGAGGGACAAGGTGAGTCACTCCCACCGAAAGGTGCGACTCCCAGCTTCAGTCAAGCAATCGCTGGCATGGTGGTTGTCCCCAGCTTTGATCCAGGGTTCTCCTCTTCACAGCCACGAGCGTGTGATCATCACAACAGACGCGAGCTTGTCAGGCTGGGGCGCCCATATGGGGCCTCATATAGCTCAGGGCCTGTGGTCTCAGGAGGACTTAACCCAGGTCAATATCAACGTTCTCGAACTCAGAGCCGTTTTCTTAGCCCTTCAGGCCTTCGCTCCCTGGGTTCAGGACAGGCATGTCCTGGTTCTGACGGACAACGTGGCCACAAAAGCCCACCTGAACCATCAAGGAGGTACGAGATCTCATCGCCTCATGGCTCAAGCCACGGACCTCTTCGATTGGGCCGAATCTCATCTGGCCTCTCTGACGGCGGAGCATATTGCCGGGACCAGCAATGTGCAGGCGGACTGGCTGAGCAGGTCCACTCTAGATCCTTCGGAGTGGCGGCTGGACCCTGCACTTTTCAAGCAGATAGTGCTACGATTTGGTCTTCCATTGGTGGACCTCTTCGCAACCCCAGCAAACACCCAATTACAGAGGTTTTTCTCCCGGTTTCCGACGCCAGGGGCGGAAGGGGTCAACGCCCTATGGTCACCATGGCCCCAGGGGTTACTGTATGCCTTTCCCCCCACGTGTCTTATTCAGAGGATATTAGACAAGGCGATTCGGGAGGGGGTGGAAATGATCTTGGTGGCTCCCTATTGGCCGAGACGGCCTTGGTTTGCAGACCTAGTAGCCCTGTCGGTGTCTCCCCCGTGGAGGATTCCAGATTCCGAGGTAGTGTTAGTTCAGGGGTCAGTTTGCCATCCGGACCCTCAGTGGTTCAAACTGACCGCCTGGCACTTGAAAGGGCGGGTCTGAGACAGCAAGCCTTGCCAGATGACGTTATATCCACCATTCAGGCAGCACGTCGCCCATCAACGGTAAGACTCTACCAGGCCACTTGGGCGGCCTTCTGTAAGTTTTGTTCGGATCACCACCTTAATCCGGGGGAGGCTTCGGTTGTGTCAATCTTACGATTCCTACAGTCAGGGTTAGAGAAAGGGTTAGCCCCGAATACCTTGAGAAGGCATTTAGCTGCTCTGGCAACCATCATCCGGGTACCCCACGCTCGCTCCCTGGCACAAGATCCTTGGATTAGGGATTTTATTAAGGGCGCGATTAACACCCATGCGCCTCCAGTACACAGATTCCCGACGTGGGACCTTTCCCTGGTACTCAAGGCGTTGACAGCCCCTCCTTTCGAGCCGATGAGGACGATTCCAGTACGATTGCTTTCCTTAAAGACTGCCTTTTTAGTGGCAATTACGTCGGCACGCAGAGTGTCGGAGCTGTCGGCCCTGTCTACGCGCGCAGATTTGTGTATATTCCACCCGGATCGGGTGGTTTTGAGGTTAGACCCTACATTTATCCCCAAGGTTAACTCTGGGTTTCATAGGGCTCAAGAGTTAGTGTTGCCAGACTTTTGCACACATGGACAGCACCCTCTCGAGCTGAGATGGCACAAGGTAGATGTTCGGAGGGCCTTAAAAATCTACATCAGACGGACTGGACATTTCAGGAAATCTGAGCGGCTGTTTGTGTCCTTTGGTCAGCGCTCAATGGGTCTGGCAGTGTCAGCTAGATCCATCAGTCGCTGGCTGAAAGAGTGTATTGAGGAGGCTTACAAAGCCCGGTCTCAAGTTCCACCAACCGGGGTAACAGCGCATTCCACTAGAAGTGCAGCCACTTCGGTGGCTTGGAGAACTCAGGCGTCCATAGAGGACATTTGCAGGGCGGCTACGTGGGCGTCTCCTTCCACCTTTATACGCCATTACAAACTGGACTCAGTAGCTTCTGCAGAAGCTTCGTTTGGGAGACGGGTTTTGCAGCAAGTGTGTTCAACTCCTGCGACCGTAGCTCAGCCTTTTCCCTCCCATGGGCAGTAATCTTTGGCATATCCCATGTTGGACTCTCCTTCCAGATGCAGTGGAGAAGAACCGTTGTACATACCTGAACGGTCTTCTCGATGCACTGGAAGGAGAGTCCAAACCCACCCGGCATGGTTGTTCGCCAGGTCACCGGAGTTGGGAGCTAAGTTAAAAAGTTAAACAGTTATGAGGTTATATGGTTATTGTTCAATAAACAGGTTTTCCTTAAACTGGCTTCGTTTTTAAAACTGAGGTATTGGGGGCTGCTAGGGGGCGGTGACTACCTCATATTTAAATATTTAAATTAACTCAGTCTCTACCAATAAGATTGGTGAATTACCCATGTTGGACTCTCCTTCCAGTGCATCGAGAAGACCGTTCAGGTATGTACAACGGTTCTTTTTTCAGACAGATAAATGGGGAAACTATGCTCTTTTGGATGTTAGGTGTTACTCTACAACTTTAAATAGACATAGACTATAACTTTAAATAGCATAGCCATTGGATAGCAATGGTACCTCTACCCATGAACGCTTCTACTTACGAACTTTTCTAGATAAGAACCGGGTGTTCAAGTTTTTTTGCCTCTTCTCAAGAGCCATTTTCCATTTACAAACCCAAGCCTCCGAAACTGTAACCGGAAAAGGCAGGGAGAAGCCTCCGTGGAGCCTCTCTAGGAATCTCCTGGGAGGAAACAGGGCTGGAAAAGGCAGGGAGAAGCCTCCGTGGAGCCTCTCTAGGAATCTCCTAGGAGGAAACAGGGCTGGAAAAGGCACAGAGAAGCCTCCATGGGGCCTCTCTAGGAATCTCCTGGGAGGAAACAGGGCCTCCACCCTCCCTGTGGTTTCCCCAATTGCATACATTATTTGCTTTTACATTGATTCCTATGGGAAAAATTGCTTCTTCTTACAAACTTTTCTACTTAAGAACCTGATCACGGATTGAATTAAATTTGTAAGTAGAGGTACCATTGTATTGGTCATTATCAAATTACATGATTTAACTGCATATAGCTTATTAAACAAGCTTCAACATTTCAGTGCAGCAATATGGGGGTTCATGTGTTGGTAGAGTTTAAATTAAGTTCTTTGTAGCTTAAGCCTTTTTGTAATAAGTTGGAGTTGAGTTTTGTATGTAAAGCTAGGCACTGTCTTTTTAAAGTATGGAACCAAACAGGGATTTGTGGAATCTCTTGTTGATGTATTGACGTTAGAAAGATCCTGTAGTTTAGCTCCTGCTCCATTAAGTCAGGTCTCTGAGCTGAGAAGACCAATTTTTAAAACCTAGTGATAGGACTCCTTCCCCATGAGAGCAGATCTTGACTTTCCCTGGGTGTAACGGGAACAGAAAATCCTTCTTGATAATGTTGAACTTGAGACAGGAATTTTTCTAGCTCTCGACTAAAACGATTTACGCAAAGGGGCTCGTTCTAATTTCAGTATTGCAAGATTTGTGGTGGTTGTTTTACATTAATGAGCCAGCGTTTTAAAGTTCATGATTTATGGAATATGTAGGTGTTTCAATAAACTCCTGATCACTTGGTCCCAAAATACCACCTTAATTTCTCACACGCTGTTAACCACAAGGGAAAGTGCAAAAAAATAATAATAATTTAAAAATGTACCATATGTCTTACCCATGGCTTTTCGTTGATCATATTTATGGAAAAGTCTATTAAAATATGCAGATATTGTAGCTGGATAGGAAGTTGCACTTCTTCTCTAACAGCATCTCCTACTATTGAACCTTGTCTACCAATGCATCGCCCTACGATACTAACAAAAATAGTTACTCTGAAGCTAACGTATCTTTTTCACACTAAGGAGTCTCGTTTCTTTCACATCTAAATAAAAAAATACCCAGTTTGCCCATTTGTGGGTGAGGGCAGTGAACATTTCAAAAGGATGAACGGTTGACCTGTTTGGCTGATGATGACTAATAACGCCTGAAAAATGTCACTGCAGCCACACACACAAAAATGTTTCTTTATCACCCCCTTACAACCCAGATGTGGATTAAAATGTTATTAACATAACCAATTAAACATAGGAATAAACAAGCCCATGAAATCAGTAATAATGATGTGTCATCTTGAAGAAATTGAGCTTTCATATTGTTTATTGAGTTCATCCGAGGGATTATGAGAAAGACAAGGGACATAAAGCATCTATGTGTTGTTTTACTTTGCAGGAGGGGGGGGGTAGGAATGCAGGCATGATGTGCTGCAAAAAAACCAACAAACCAACGAAACCAGATTGTAGCAGGGTCTGAAATCGATAGAAAGGGGAATGGAAAGACCATTCAGCTACCCAGCACGAGTCTGGGCATATAATGTTTCTTTTTAAGGGGGCAAACTGTTTTTCTAGGATAAGAGGAAGCGGCGACAGCATTAACCACCTCTAAGGGGGAAAAAAAAGAATACTGAGAACTAAAGAGCCCAGCTGAGCAAGAAGAAAAAAAAGTAGAAGTCATGGGAACAGCTACTGAACCTCACGACTGCCAATTTAAGAAACCTGGAGTATTTTAGAGGTGGTAGAGATTTAGGCAAATTCATGGAGGATCTATGATTATTGTAGCAGCCCCTGAAACATAAGCGGTGTGTCTTTATTGTTGGTGGCTGGGAATTTTGACTTACTACTGAGTAAACGTAACATATGCAATAAGAGTAAAAGGTATCTATTAGGTGGTCAAAACCCACATCCTTATTTGCTAGTGAAAGATTCATCTCAGGCAGTTCTTTGGTTTCCTAAAGTTGTGAATACCGCTAGAAGAAGGAAGAGTTCCATTAAACATGGCTGCATTGTGGAAATGTATAATTTAAAAGTTGCATTAAAGAAATTGACTTAAGACAGAATAACGCCAGGGAAACCTGTGGGTAGAAGAAAGCTTGCTTAGCTAATACATTCTGCCCAGTGAAGGGCTACCAAGATTTTTACTACCACACTGTGGTCGTGGCTTATGCAGGATGCCCTGCATTTTCTTTCAACATCTTTCAATGCAAATTGGGTGCTCTGGGGTGGAGCTCCATTTTCGCTACCCCACTGCGTGCCCCCACCGTCCAAGCAGTAGCCCAACCCTGATTCTGCCTCACGTATCCCAGCGGCCGGTCAGGTCCCACAGAGTTGGCCTTCTCCAGGTCTCATGAGCTAAGCAATGCTGGCTGGCGGGGCCTAGGGGAAGAGCCTTCTCTGTGGCAGCCCCAGTCCTCTGGAATCAACTCCCTCCAGGGATCTGTACCGCCCCCACCCACCTGGTCTTTCGCAAGGCTCTAAAAACTTACTTCTGTCGGCAGGCTTTGGGCTGTTGAGCTTAGCATCTTGCTCTGGTCTTCATGTGATTGTGTGATGGTTGTTGAATGAATGTTTCTTTTATATTACTGTGGTTTTAACTATTAGTTTTAGCATTATGTTGGGTTTCACTCATTATACTGTATTGTATTGTGTTCTTCTGTTGTAAGCTGTCCCGAATCTGCAGAGAAGGGTGGCATAGAAATCTGACCAAATGAAACAAACAAATAAATATATTTTGCACCCATTTATTTGTTGCATTCAGTATATATGCAGCAGTGGGTTACTCCTGGTTTGATCTGGTTGTCCGAACTGGTAGTGGCAGCAGCAGGAGGCTCCGCCCACCTGCCCAGGTTGCTTCTGTGCATACCAGTAACAACGGGTTTTAGAACCTACTACTGGTGAGTATTATTTATATATTAGGTTGATATCTCACCTCTCCACCAGGTTCTTAAAGCAGTGTGAATGGTATCGCTTTCTCCATGCCCCAACAGGGAAGTACAGGTGAAAATTGAAAAATTAGAATATCGTATAAAAATTCCTTTATTTCAGTAATGCAACTTAAAAGATGAAATATAATATATGAGAGACTCATTGCATGCAAAGCAAGATAGTTCAAGCTGTGATTTGTCATAACCGTGATGATTATGGTGTACAGCTCATGCAAACCCCAAATCCACCATCTCATAAAATTAGAATATTATATGCAATCAATAAAGCAAAGATTGTACATAGAATGACATCGGACCTCTGAAAAGTATAAGCATGCATATGTACTCAGTACTTGGTTGCCTTGCATGTAATGAGTCTCTCTCATATATTACCTGTCACCTTTTAAGATATTCTAATTTTCTGAGTTTCACCCCTAGGTTTAGAGGAGAGAATGACTAGGATAAAGTCACAAAGTAGGATTCGGTGGCTTGAATATTGTTCTAAAGATGCTTCTTCAAAAGGCAACTGGACTTTGTTTTTCGCTGAAGACGTTCTGTTTCTCACCCAAGAAGCAAAGTCAGAACTGAAGAAACTTCTTGGATGAGAAGCAAAATGTCTTCAAGGAAAAACATCTTTGGGACAACCATGACCTGGATGACTGAGAATCATTTTGGAAAAAAAAACATCTTTGGGACAACCATGACCTGGATGACTGAGAATCATTTTGATTTCCTAACCTGAGTCTGTACCTTAAATACTAACATATGTGAGCTGTGGTGGCCGGAGAATATTTTAGAATAGAATAGAATATAATTTTTATTGGCCAAGTGTGATTGGACACACAAGAAATTTGTCTTGGTGCATATGCTCTCAGCGTACATAAAATAAAATACAGTATGCTTTTGTCAAGAATCATGTGGTACAACACTTAATGATTGTCATAGGGGTCAAATAAGCAATGAGGAAGCAATATTAATAAAAATCTTAGGATATAAGCAACAAGTTACAGTCATACAGTCAACATGGGAGGAAATGGGTGATAGGAATGATGAGAAAAACTAGTAGAATAGAAGTGCAGATTTAGTAGAAAGTCTGACAGTGTTGAGGGAATTATTTGTTTAGTAGAGTGATGGCGTTCGGAAAAAAACTGTTCTTGTGTCTAGTTGTCTTGGTGTGCAGTGCTCTGTAGCGATGTTTTGAGGGTAGGAGTTGAAACAATTCGTGTCCAGGATGTGAGGGGTCAGTAAATATTTTCCCCGCCCTCTTTTTAACTCGTGCAGTATACAGGTCCTCAATGGAAGGCAGGTTGGCAGCAATTGTTTTTTCTGCAGTTCTGATTCTCCTCTGAAGTCTGTGTCGGTCCTGTTGGGTTGCAGCACCAAACCAGACAGTTATAGAGGTGCAGATGACAGACTCAATGATTCCTCTGTAGAACTGTATCAGCAGCTCCTTGGGCAGTTTGAGCTTCCTGAGCTGGCGCAGAAAGAACATTCTTTGTTGTGCTTTTTTGATGATGTTTTTGATGTTAGGTGACCATTTTAGGTCTTGAGATATGATAAAACCTAGAAATTTGAAAGTCTCTACTGTTGATACTGTGTTGTCTAGTATTGTGAGAGGTGGAAGGGTGGAAGGGTTTTAGTTAGGAGTTTTGCTTCTCTGCAGGTTCACCACCTGTAACAGACCATTAAATGCATCTACATGTTTAGTCATCATTGATGATTTACATTTAAACTTGCTGATGAAGTAAAAGTTGGATTTTATCTGGTCATCCTTTCAATATTTGTATATTCTACCAGGCATCAACCATACATTGGGAGACTTTTAAAGTATTAATCCTAGAGAAGTCATGAAGATCCAGTTACACTGTCAAATTCAGATATAATTCATGTATAAGAGACATAGTGTTAATTTAGGTCATAGTGGATAACTGGACTTTGAAAGCTACTCATCATGGTTTTCTTCATTGCTTTCTCCATATTCCATTTCTAAACCCTTTCCGTGAATTTGAAAACAGTTCAGAATTCACTTGACTCTCTCATGCATACTTGATACGTTAAAATAAAAATATATTGCAGATTTGGAGATTAACAACAAAATTGAAGGGGGAAAAAGCCTGGGACTAAAATATTCTGAGGTTAAAATGTGGAGTAACTTTACAAATCACTTTTAATTTCTTTGCCTCTCATTGCAATAATATTGATTTAATTCATTAGATCCTTCTCTGAATCTATATTTCAGTTTTAGGGTTGTCAGTTTGTGTTAATGACAATTTTATCCATCTGTTCTAAGATGAAAATGAGGCTTTCTCACCACAGAAATGATAGATCTTGAACAGTTGAAGAGTAACTGATTTTTCTTTAAGGCAGGGGTGAAATGCTTCCAGTTCGAGCATATCGGTTGCGGGTGGTCAGAGAAACGGTAACGATGGCAGCAATAGTTGCTTAAGGCTCTGCCCATCCACCTGAATGCAGCCATTTTCATTTTTTAACCCTTTGCACATACGCAAAGCCTTTTGCAAATCACGTGGCTTCCGAACCGGTAAAGAAGATAAATAAATTTTACCCCTGCTTTAAGGTATTTACGGCAAATCAGCCTAGAACTTGAGCTGAATATTTTAAAATCATATAAAACCCAGGTAATATGAACGCCCCTCTCAATAAAAATCAGAAGTCAAATCTTGTTGTTTAAGGCTATTGCCTGTTTCATGTTTTACAGACAAAAATTATCAAAACATTCTCGATTATTTCCTATGTAAAAGCAAAGCCGTAATTATATGAGAAGTCTAGTACAGTAGATGTGAAAGGAATTATAATTATTTTCTTTAATTTGGCCATTAAAACAGTGTAATTGTACAGGTTTCCCTCATTTTGTAGCTTTCAAGAATCCTACGGTATATTTTACCATTGTTTGTTGAATCAGCCAGGGCGCCTATGATTTTTAAATATCAGACATAAACCATCTTTAAAAACCCCTAAAAATTTAAAATGGAATTGCAGAGCAGTTGTTAAGCCAAAGTGGCACAGTGGGTAGAGTGCAGTACTGCAGGCCACTAAGCTGATGCTAGATTTGTAGGTCCGCAGTTCAAATCTCATCACCGGCTCAAGGTTGACTCAGCCTTCCATCCTTCCGAGGTGGGTAAAGTGAGGACCCAGATTGTGTGGGAAATATGCTGGCTCTGTTAAAAATGTGCTATTGCTAACATGTTGTAAGCTTCCCTGAGTCTAAGGAGACGGGTGGCATAAAAAATTGAATAAGTAAGTAAGTAAATGAGTTTTGCCACATTTTATGACCTTTCTTATCAGAGACGCTAAGTGAATCACTGAAGTTAGTAACTGTTGGGTATTGCTTATTATTAATAATAGCAGAGTTTGGCTGGGCTTTAATATGCAGCAGATATGGCAGCATGGCAAGAAGTCAGCACGTGGCTGGCAATCCCCTTTGTTAGGAAAAAATGATCGCTCCTTCACAAAGGTGAAAAGTACAGTCTTTATTCACAATTTCAGTGGATTCCTTCGATATCATGCATTATAGGATGCAGGCAGTAAAGCTTATATTTGAGTCCATGTTTATAGCTTCTGGATGCTCCCATGTGTAAGGATGGTTTTGGATTGTCCATCCTACACCTGTGTCCTCAGCCAGGACAATGGGCAGCAGGAATGTAGAAGGAGGTAGGAAGAAGGGTCAGGAGGGAAGGACCATCTGCTCTGCAGTCGTATTTGGCTTAGGACCAGATTATCTTCGGGACCATCTTCTGTCTCACGTATCCCAGCGGTCAATGTTGAGTGGCGGGGTCTAGCAGAAGAGCCTTCTCTGTGGCAGCCCCGGTCCTTTAGAACGAACTCCCCCCATGTCTTTCACAAAGCTTTAAAAACCTACCTCTGCTGGCGAGCATGGGGGCCGTGAGTGATGAGACTGTCTCTGGTTGATATGAGATATGATTGGATTGGATGAATGTGTGTGATTGTACATGGAGGCTTTTTAAAAAAATAAATAAAGTAAATTTCCATAATCTTTTATAGTTATTTAAATTTCTTATATATTATTGTATTTAATGTTGTACGCCGCCCTGAGTCGCCTCGAGAAGAGGGGCATAGAAATCTAATAAATAAATAAATTTATATGGCTGGAAGAGCACGTGCCCCCTTTTGGTCATCAAAAGGTGACACACTGGTCAGTTAATTGCTACCTGACCATAGAGATGTGTTTACAAGACAGTGCAAGCATGTGGTAGAATCCCAACAGTAACTTAATTTTTAAGTGAATCTGACTTCCCCATTGACTTTGCTTGTCAGAAGATCCCAAATTGCATGTCCCGACTGTAATAAATATGATTTAATTGCCAAACCTCTTAGTTCTGATCAGGTGGTCATGGGAATGCTGCAATGGTTGTCACAAAAGGGTCATAAATCACTTTTTTCAGTGCCATTGCAAGTACAGTCACCGAACAAACTGTTAGAGAACTACCTGTACATTCTATCTGTGTGGCATTTAATAGATTTGGGCAGTCCATAAACATGCTAAAATTAAATTGAGTAATGAAAGCTTTCCTTTTCCCAAGATAGTAAACAACATATTACTATTTTTTTTCTTTAATGAGTCTGAATATTCACTAGCCTTTCTCTAGGGAATCCTTGTTTCCTTCTGTGAGCAAAGATCATGATGGTTTGTTCAAAGTCTAAATCTGAATTAGACACAGAGTTGCAATTTATCATTATAGATGTCTCTAAAAAATGGGCCTGGCCATTTAAAATTTTTTAAAAAAGAAGAATACGAAAAAAAACCCTTTCTCTTCATCCCCAAGCTTTGTAATTTCAAAATACAAAGTAATGGGGAATTTCGCACTGCAGAGACACTACTTCTAACAAATTAAAAATCAACAAAAATATTATGCTTCTCTGTTACCTGTTCAAGTGTACAGAATGTACAAAACTTTAATCAAATACTCAGGTTTGCTCAGTTTTAAAATGTGTTAGTTTAATAGTTTCTATTCGGCTGTTTATATTAATGACATATTCTCATCTAAATATATTGCTGTACTGAAAACAATTCTAAGGTTGAATGAGTGCACTTGCTTTCATGGTTTTTTAATAAAATGATCTCTTTTCACTGAAATGCTTAAAATGTTCATATATAGAACAATCTACATACATATACCCGTGAAAATTTACGAAAACAAATATATATATATATATATATATATATATATATATATATATATATATATATATATATATATATATATGTTTTTCTTATGTCGGATCACCCTGGTATATTTTTAAGGAACGTCACAGCTCCTTTTTTTGCCTCTAGGCCCAACCCAGGGCCACTGCAAGGCAGTAATATATTTATAGCCGACAAACTATATTTTGTATGTGTTAAATGTTTTTAGCTGGAATTTTAAAATTAAGGGAGACTAGGATAGATCCATTTCGGCCTTATTAGGCCTCATCAGCTAGCCACACCCTTTCTTTACTGGGATTCGATCTGGGAAGCTTCTGCATTGTAAATGCAGAAGCTTCCCAGATCGAATCCCAGTAAAGAAAGGGTGTGGCTAGCTGATGAGGCCTAATAAGGCCAAAATTGATCTATCCTAGTCTCCCTTAATTTTAAAATTCCAGCTAAAAACATTTAACATATATATATATATATATATATATATATATATATATATATATATATATATATATATATGAATGATCTGATACAGTGCATGTATGTGTGTGTGTATGTGTGTGTGTGTGTATGTGCATATATATATATATATATATATATATATATATATATATATATATATATATATATATATAGTGTCGCTGTTCACATAAATCCCCCAGGAGTTAGCGGGCCCGACTATAAAAGGACTATTATTGGAAATGGAACCAAGAAACCAATGTGGATGACCTCCTCCACCTGTTGAAATTCTGTCTCAGGACTTATTTTATTTATTTATTTAATTACTTAATTAAATGTATAGGCCACCCTTCTCTAAATAGACTCAGGGGGGCATACAACAATTAAATAATAACAATTTTAAAAAATTAAAACCCCAATATTAACATTCATACATCATTCATTCAAAGCTAAAGGCCGGAGCAGAACATAATGTTTAACAGCTGACAAAGTCTTTTAAGGCCGTTCCAAAGGCCACGAGGGTGGGGGTCATATGAATCTCTGGGGGGAGTTGGTTCCAGAGACTGGACCCGCCACAGAGAAGGCTCTTCCCCATGGCCCCACCAGCCGGCATTGTTTGGCTGACGGGACCTGGACTAGGCAAACTATGACGCAACAAAAGGACGATGCCTCTTGAAAGAAGCCTGCTTCTCTAACAGCAACTCCAAAAAATTTGGTCAGGTATGCAGAACCAGTAGAAAAAATTTGGTCAGGTACGCAGAACCAGTAGAAAAAAAATTTGGTCAGGTACATAGAACCGGTAGAAAATTTTTGATTTTTTTCTTTTTTTCCCCTTCTGGGTTCTGGGTATGTTTTTCCTATCGTGGTAAATGAGGTTGAATGTGTATAATTTTAGAAGAGTGTGTGTTTGTACATACACTTACAGTTTATATAGTAGATAATGTATATTTTTATGTGCCTGTATATATACATAGAATTAAATAGCATTTGGATGTTCAGTAATAGTAAATAGAGAGGGAAATTGTATCTCTTTGAGGCAAGGAGAGTTCAGGCACCCTAACCCAAACCCTTGAGGTGAGTGACGTCAAGTTGGCCACCTTTAAGCCAGTCACATGACCTTTAAGCCACCCCCTGGTCACATGATCTTCAAGCCACTCCCCCACACCCACAAAATAAGCCACGCCCACAGTATGGTAGTAAATTTTTTTGCAGCCCTTCACTGGAGAGGAGTATTGATGAGGGGGAGGGAGCTTGGGAAAATGCCTTCAAAACAGTACCTGACAGCTTGGCATCACCCCCACTTCTAGAGAGAAAGCCCAAACAATACACAATAGGGAAGGAGGTAATAGAAACCACACCTCCACTGGTCAGCATGATTAAGAGAAAAACAACAAAGCTAATTATGGGGGTGGGAGGGAGAGACAAGTGTATGGGCCCATCACACACACAATGACCAAATTGATCAGTAACCCATAAAGGCAGGCATCTCTTCAACGGTGATTTTACACTCTGATGATGTTAAGAGAGGCTAATGAAAGCTTAAGAAATACATTTTTAAAAGTGCCACATATATATGTGTAATACACACGCACACACACACAGTTACAGAAAATATTGTAAATATCAATGCCAATATCATTTACCATCTGAATGTTTTATTTTGATTCATAGTAACAAAAGAGCTGAGAAACAGGATTTCCTACACGAGGATAAAATGAGAGATACAATTGATTCTTCCTTTCACATTGATTTAAATTCTTATTATTAGTTATCAGTTCTGGTCATCAGGCAACAAAAGGATATTACATGAATGAAAAAGTAAAGCTGAGCCTTAATAAGAAACACGGGGCTTAAAAAAAAAAAGAGTTTTAAGCTTTAAATGGTAAATAAACCAAAACAGAGGAAGAACATAGAAGCATGCATGGGATGGAGAATTTTGAGAAAAGGTACATTTTATTTCTCTTTTCAAATTCCAGAACCTGGAATCCTATGTTGAATATAATTGCAAGGGAATTCTAGAAATAGTTTTTAATACAATAAATGTTTGAACTATGGAAATGGTTCAAAAGGTGATGGTCAACTTTTTAAACAATGGATTAGAAAAATTCCTGGGAAAACACAACCATGGGGTATGCTAATCTTGATGGTTTACGTTTCCTTTAGAATTAAAGGCAACACTTCTTTAAAATCACATGCACATGATTTTATCCATTAAGCATCATCCTAAATCAGCTCAATGAGAGAAACTAAGCACATGGGCAACATGGGGTGTTATGTCCTGGCAACATGTTTACAGTTCGTAAAGCACATGACCTGGGTGACTTGGAAACAGTGGAACATTGATGGACTGAGTCATCTTCAATTTCTTCATCTTGAAGTATCTAGATCCTAGTGAGAATATCTACTGTACTTTCGGAGTATAAGATGCATCAGAATATAAGAACCGGCTTAGGTTTTGGGGAGGAAAATGGGGGGGGGGGAATCTACCTACCAGGTATTCATCAGGCTTGCGTCCTTAGTCTGGTCAGCTTCAGCACATTATTTTATCCCATGGTAGGGGCTGAAAAAATATTCAGAGGGAGTAGCAATGAAAACAGGCCTGCAAAGACTTAGGGCTGGAAAAAAACTTCTTCAGAGTAGCAATGAAAAATCCTGCAAGCTGGTATGGTATGCTAGTGTGTATGATTGGTTTTTAACTTGTGGTGTTCTTAAAATTAATTTAATATTGGATTTGTCTTGTATTGCTGTTGCTGTGAGCCGCCCCGAGTCTGCGGAGAGGGGCGGCATACAAATCTGATTAAACTTAAACTTAAACTTAAACTTAAGATTGTTAGCACCTTGTTAGGGCTGAAAAAAATAGAGTTTCGAAAAAGCAACATTAAGAGTATAAGACACTCCCGAATTTTCAGCCTCTTTTGGAGGGAGAAGGTGTGTCTTATACACTGACAAATATGGTAGGTATTTCAGAACTCCATTTAAGAGACCTATGAAGCTGTTCTAGCTATTTGGGTTATGATGAATACACATTGATCTATTATTATTTCAATTCATTCAATTTGGGAAAATTGAAATACAGTAATTAAACCATGTAGAGAGCCAGTTTGGTGCATCAGGCTAGAAACTGGGATAATGGGAATTCTCTCCTTAGGCCAAAGCCATCCCAAGGAATCTTGGGACAGTCCCAGAGGTAGGTTCCTACAGGTTGTAACCGGTTCTTTAGAACCGTTTTAGCAAACCGATTATGACATCACAGAGTCGGATCTGTCAGGGCCAGTCCATGGGCACTGTCATCTTTGATTTTGCTTCTGCACATGTGAAGAAGCTAATTTTTGCTTCTGCACATGTGCAGAAGCAATTTTTAAAATTATTTCCCACGAGTGAATGCACGCACTTCCGTTGCAATGCAAATCGGTGGGGAAGGTAAGCAGAATCCACTTCTGGACAGCCCTCACCCCTCAGCCTAAGGAAGAAAGCAAGAGCTATCGGTTTTTGAAATCTTACTTGAAGTTTCAGACACACAGAGACAGACACACATAAAAAAGACACACTAATAAATCTAATAATAATTTCTTTATTCTTTATCTCATAAAAGTAGGTTCAGAATTTATTATACTAAACAGAGGACAAGTTCATTAATAGGTAGCCATCGTAGTTAACTATATTTCTGATTTTACTATGTAGAAACAGGATGTATATACATAAAATGCCCATAAAGGAAAACATTGAGAAGTCTAGTATATTATCTAGTTTGGGTAATGAAACATTTGCAAAAAAACAAGCAAACACAGGCAGCACCAAGGACCTCTCATGCACAAGATTCTTTTACAATGGAAAATATTGTATTTAGGAGTCATTCTAGCAGATGCATTGCTTTGTGGATTGTAATACATAATAAATAGCAAGTCTATACTAACATACTTAAATTATTTCAGAAAGTTAAGCTAATTTGTAATGTACCAAATATAACGTACAGAAATTGAGGTTGTGAAAAAGCAAGCTGTTTGCCACCCAAATTAAGCGCTTATCTTTTCTGCAATAAACATATGGTTGCTAATAATTGTATTAATATTATTAATTTTAATCCCATATACGCTTTTCTGGAAGCAACTGCAATTGAATATAGACAGATTTGACTGCTGAGTAAATATGAATTGGGTTGTGTTGAAAAGCTTTTCTTACATTCTTATAGATGGTTAATCTCATTACCGGGCCTTTTGCTCAATCTCCTTGCGTCCATTACTGCCCTTTGTCTGGCCACTCAAGAAATTCTATCCTGTACTCCAATATGAAAAAAAAGAACCTCTCAGAAGCTGAATGAAATTAGTCGCTTGTGAGCAAAATGATTGTAAAGTTACATTATTCCATAGAAACAGTAGCTGATAAAAATCTGTGAATTTCAATTTTCAAGTGGCTATGCTTCAACACTTGGAAACCGTGATAGTCCTCATATCCGTAAATCTATAGCTTGCTTATCCTAAATCCTAGACACATTCTGTAGTCATGAAATACCTGCTAGACTTAATGATTGAATTGCTTTAAATATTGATTGCACAGCAGTTTGTGTAGCCAATAATTATATTGTCGACTTCTGCCAGCTATTGTCCAGACTATCTTATTTTTTTTTCCATTTAAAGGGTGGGGAGTGGGTTGTGTTGAAAATTCATGTTAATTAGAATATAATTTTGCCACAAAGGCTGCGATGGGCATCTCTCGTTGACCAGTCCAATGTTTAGAAATGAAACTAAGCAACATAGTGTAAGAATCTTGCAGAATTAAATAATGTTTCCTCTCAAACTCACACGCTGTTTACCATTGGGCTTGGTTTGATATGTCTAGGAAGCCTCCAAAATGGCACTACAATAGTGTTTGTACTATCCATTGTGGCAAATGATAACTAAATGGATAAATAAAGCTGCTAATAGTCTTTCCTGATTTTTTTTCTTCAATTTTAAATTCTTTCATCCTTCTTTTAATTTTAGAGGTTTTTTTATTTTAAGCCAAGTTGCAAAGCACTTGACAGATGAATGTGTGGGTTGCATCTCCCATTATCATTTTTAAAGAAATATTCTGAACCCAAAGACATCCTAAGGAAGCCATTTATATAACTCTAGTCTAGACCAGGAAAAAGAAAAGATAGCCAAGGAAGGTGCAAAACCACGAGTTCCATAATAGAGGAAACTACCTACCCAATACCAGTAGAACCCACCATCTTGACTTTAACCAGCCAAGAACTGAAATCCTATCTATCTATCTATCTATCTATCTATCTATCTATCTATCTATCTATCTATCTATCTATCTATCTATCTATCTATCCTATCTAATCTCTCTCTCTCTCTATCCTATCTAATCTCTCTCACTCTCTCTCTCTCTCTCTATCTCTATCTATCTATCCGATCTATCTATTCAATCTATCCTATCTATCTATCTATCTATCTATCTATCTATCTATCTATCTATCTATCTATCTATCTATCTATCTATCTATCCTATCTAATCTCTCTCTCTCTCTATCCTATCTAATCTCTCTCACTCTCTCTCTCTCTATCTATCTCTATCTATCTATCCGATCTATCTATTCAATCTATCCTATCTATCCTATCTATCTATCTATCTATCTATCTATCTATCTATCTATCTATCTATCTATCTATCTATCTATCTATCTATCTATCTATCTATCTATTAGATTTCTATGCCACCCTATTCCTTGGGCTCAGGGTGGCTCACAACAAAATAATACATTACATGTAAAAATCTAGAATTTAAAATCATACTAAGGCCCCAATTTCTTTAAAAACCAATCACTCATATTCAGGCAATCAAACATAAATTCAGTCGTCGGCCGGGGCTAGATGTTGGTCTTAGCAACCCCAAGCCTGTCAGCAAAGATGAGTCTTTAGACTCTTGCGGAAGGCGGGGAGGGTGGGGGCAGTGCGGATATCTGGAGGGACCAGAGCAACCATTGAGAAGGCTATTCCCCTAGCACTAGGCCACATTGTCTAGCTGACAGGACCTGGAGAAGGCCCACTCTGTTGAACTTGACCAGCCGCTGGGACACGTGAGGCAGAAGATGGTCCCATAAATAATCTGGTCCAATGCCATAGGTCATAACCAATACTTTCCTACAAGATGATACAAAAGATTGGAATGAAATGCCAGGAGACGTACAAATTGCAGCCCCATCACCCAGGCTAAACCTTGATTTAGAATTGCCCGCAACTGCATGTAGGAACTGCTGTAGCAAAGAGGCTGATGAGTAAGAATAGGTTGCAGGTGGACACACCTCCCAAATCGCAACTTTACGCTGTGCAGAGGTGCACGCCCTGTATGCTGATTGGTTGATCCAACTTCCTGTTCTGTGCTTTGCTGTTTCAGCGCCCCCTAGCCAGAAGCTTAGCATTCGCGGATATATAAATGCAGCACCTCTGCAACCCATCTCCAAACAACAGATGCATACCTGTGCAATGATGGAGAAGCCTCAACCAGGCTCAAGCAGAGCTTCTGAAAGGGGCTTTCGCCACCCATTCTTTAAGGTTTTGCTTGTATTGTCTCTTCCTGCTTGCCTTTCCTGGGCTGTCAGAGACAGCTGGGCCTGTTTTGATTTTTGTCAAAAGCAATGGCGTTCCAAAGTCATAACTCTCTGTTATGCATGGGGAGTTGTTCGTATTATTGTCTAGAAATGGGGATGTTAGCATGCATAACCCATCGCAGTTGGTGCTACTGTTTCAATCTGCTGCCAGTGCCAAAGCACAAGTTTAAGATTCCTGGGTTTGAATTGGGTTGGGGGGGGGTGGCAAACATAGCAAGAAAGGAGAGGAGGGAGCTGAGACACTGTGGCTTCTTTCTGCAAGAGGGAGGGGGAAGGGATGCAGGGGCCCCCACCCTGCTTTCGACAGCTTTCCATTGTCCGTATTTGTCATTAGATCTGTCAGGGTGTGGTTAACGGAAGCAAATTGTACTCTGGAGCCCTAAAATGCAGGCCTAGTGCAATGGAGTGTGCCTGCCTCATCTCCTGGGGTGTGATTATTTAAAGATAATGACACCCCCTGCAGAGACACCTTATTGCTCTTTTGCAAAGAAACCGGTCCCGTTATTGAGGGGAATTACTGTAATTGCATTGTGCTGGGTGGTGAGAAAGAAGTTTAATATTTCGGAAACGATCTCCCCAGTTTGGAGACACAAAACTTTCAGAGACACATCATAGCAATGGATGGCTTGGGAAACATAGAAACATAGAAGACTGACGGCAGAAAAAGACCTCATGGTCCATCTAGTCTACCCTTATACTACTTTTTGTATTTTATCTTAGGATGGATATATGTTTATCCCAGGCATGTTTAAATTCAGTTACTGTGGATTTATCTACCACGTCTGCTGGAAGTTTGTTCTAAGGATCTACTACTCTTTCAGTCAAATAATATTTTCTCATGTTGCTTTTGATCTTTCCCCCAACTAATTTCAGATTGTGTCCCCTTGTTCTTGTGTTCACTTTCCTATTAAAAACACTTCCCTCCTGGACCTTATTTAACCCTTTGACATATTTAAATGTTTCGATCATGTCCCCCCTTTCCCTTCTGTCCCCCAGACTATACACACTGAGTTCATTAAGTCTTTCCTGATATGTTTTATGCTTAAGACCTTCCACCATTCTTGTAGCCCGTCTTTGGACCCGTTCAATTTTGTCAATGTCTTTTTGTAGGTGAGATCTCCAGAACTGAACACAAATGTGGTCTCACCAGCGCTCTATATAGCGGGATTCCAAATATTGAAAGCCAAAATACTGTGCTCTGCTTTGTTTTTGGATACCAAGGTACGTGGGTAGCAACAATCCGGCTCTGTTTGATTGAGATTGGGTGCTTTTTAAAAGAAGAGGAAGTTTTGTTTCAAAGTCAAGCGGGTTTTCATCTTTGGACCCAAGAGAAGAGGCTGATTTTGGGGGGAGTTGAATGCACTTGGCCTGGAGAGCATCTTTTCTCAGGAAAAAACCAAAATAAAAAAAAACAGAAAATCTTGTCAGGCTCAATCTTAAGTAAACTAAACATACAGTATTTTCAAGCTGCAGGCTGGCTGGCAAATGTGTTGTTATACTGTACCCCCACAGCCTATTTACAGTTAACATAGCAGCTGGGAGAATAGCTTTAATGATGGGGATTTTAATTAGTGCCATGTATAAAAAGAGCAGTTGTAAGGCTGGCAAAACTTGCTGGTGCACTGACTTCCACAGGCGGGTTTAGCATCACAGGTTGCGTTCAGGCATCTATTGCAAAGCACCAGTAAATCAACCCATAATGTTCCAGCGAGTTTATCTTCCTCACAGCTGTTTGAGGCGAAGTCATTGTGCTTTACAGTTTTCTCTGCAAGCAAGTGCGTGCAATTGTTTGGGGGAAGGCAAGATCAGGCAGTGGGAACAATAAGACGAAAAGGGGCTGTTTGGATTTTTCTGGGATTTGGAGGGGGATATTTGGAGCGTCCTTTCAAACCTATTTTAGAGGTCTCAATCTATCTTAGGTTGAAAAAAGCATGGAGTCACGAAGCCGGTATCTTGTAACAACAACAAACCAACCTATCAGCATTTGTTTAGTGATTGTTCAAACTTACAATGACATGGGAAAAAGTGACTTATGACTGATTTTTTTCACTTATGACTGTTGCACTTTCCCCCTCGGTCATAGGATTGAAATTCAGGCGTTGGGCAACTGGTTTCTGTTTATTACGGTTGCAGCAGAGAAAATGAAAGAATACAGATAATTTTTCAACTTACAACCACATTTGAGCCCAACCTTTTTTAAAAATTAAATGTATTTTTAAATGTTTGTTACCATACATTTTCACATATTCATTTCATTCTTTTACAAAAAAATTACAAATATAGTCTATACTTACCTTATTGCTTTATTAGTTCAAGATTGCTTTTTTACCATCCTCTCTATCTCATACAGCCCTTCCTTCTTTCTTCCCTTCCCTTTCTCTTTCTAAATCTACATCCCCTTCCCTCTCGCTTTCTCTTCCCTACTTCCCCTCCTATTTTCTTTCCTTACTCTCTTCTCCTCTCTTCTCATTCCTCCTCCTCCTCCTTCTCTCTCTCTCTCTCTTTCTTTCTTTCTTTCTTTCTTCACCTGCAACCCTGAGTTCTTTTACACAATCTTACATTTTTTCATATTTTATTCCATATAAATTCCTTTAATCTGTCTGTCTGTCTGTCTGTCTGTCTGTCTGTCTATCTATCTATCTATCTATCTATCTATCTATCTATCTATCTATCTATCTGCATTTATGTGTTTATCTATTAATACACTTCTAATTTCAAACTGTCTTAAAACACCTTTATTAAAAGAATCTGGCTTTCCTATTGACTTTGCTTGTCAGAAAGTCGCAAATGGTGATCAGATAATCCCAGAGCACGGTCATAAATACCAGTTTCCAAGTATCTGAATTTTGATTACCGGTACATGATCATGGGAATGCTGCATCAATCATACGTGTGAAAAAAACAGTCATAAGTCACTTTTTTTCAGTGCCGTTATAACTTCGAATGGCATTGTTGTAAGTTGAAGACTACCTGTATAAAATAAAGGGAAATTAGGTGCTCCAAATAGTTTACTCTTCATTTCAAAGGAAGGCAAGAGAGCACAAATAGTGATTTTTCTTTTCTTTTTCTTTTTTTCACACCTGCGGTTCCACAGCCTCATTTATCTGTAGAATAATCAATGGCTAATAACACACTTATCTCTGGTGCTAATGTTTAGTAGTCAACCTTGAGCGTTGTTTCTTATTTTATGAGATTCTTTGCATCATTTTTATCTTCTGCTTCCCTTTTTATGCTAATCGTTCAATCTATCAGCCTCACAGAAACCGTGCAGGTATATGTTCCTCCTAAGAGGATGAATGAATACAGTAAGATGGATGGGTTGGTGCTGCTTATCAGGAATGGAAACAAATGGGAAGGACTGAAGTGGACACTGGTGTGCCATCACCAAGGCTAGTTCACCCGAATGTGCAAATGATGCTTTTATGGCAATCTCACAAAGAGGAATATTAAGTTCCAGAGTAAGGAGGGGAGCTAGGACAGGCACCAAGATAAGATGGAGAAACTAAAAATCATGCAAAATGCAGCCGCGCTAGCCGTCATGGGCCTTCCTAGGCATGCCCATGTTTCTCCAACACTCTGCGGACTGCATTGGCTGACAATTGGTTTCCGGACACAATGCAAAGTGCTGGTAATGCCCTACATGGCATCAGGCCAGATTACCCATGACACCACCTTCTACCGCATGAATCCCAGTGACCGGTAAAGTCCCAGAGAGTCAGCCTTCTCCAGGTCCTGTCAAGTAGACAATGTTGGGGAAGGGTCTTCTCTGTGGGGGGCCCGGCCCTCTTGAACCAGCTCCTAGGAGAGTACTAAGGATTAGGAAAGTACTAAGGACCCCACAGTCCACCCTCCTCCTCTTCTTCCTCTACTCCACCAACCCCTCCTCTCTAGCACTGATGATGTTACCTAGATTGGGCCATGAAATGTCTTCAAGACATCAAACAAGCTCAGAGAGCACCAAGGATCCTATAATTCAAACTTGAGCTACAAATATTGTCTTTTATTGGTAATTATTTATTTTTATTTATTCGATTTTTATGCCGCCCTTCTCCTTAGACTCAACATGTTAGCAATAGCACTTTTTAAACAGAACCAGCATTTTGCCCCCGCAATCCGGGTCCTCATTTTACCCACCTCGGAAGGATGGAAGGCTGAGTCAACCTTGAGCCGGTGATGAGATTTGAACTGCTAACCTGCAGATCTACAGTCATCTTCAGTGGCGTGCAGTACAGCACTCTACCTGCTGCGCCACCTCGGCTCTTTTAGATCTCCTGTGGACACAAAGGGACTCGAGACTGATGATGCATTTAATGCCTCCCTCAGACTTAGCTGGGTTATCTCCTACATTTTCCATATTTGCAGAGCCCAAGAATATAGCTGAGAATTTAAAAAAAACCAAGAATAGGAACCAACCCAGAGGTCCAACATGAGATATGGCTTTGAAGTGAGACTGCTGGTGGTAGTGATAGAAATGAGACATCTTTTCAGATATCACCGTCCTGGACGATAACTTTTGGAGAAGAATAACAATATAGCTCAGCAATATTGAAGAATTATATTGATCATGACATGGATAATGTGTCCATTTAGTTGAAATATTTGTGATGTATGCACCACCAACAGAATCCAAGGGGAAAATGATCAATTGCTTCTAGGTCAGCTTACTATTACAATGCCCTCCAGATGTGCTAATCAGAAATCTTTTTACAAAATTTACCAAAAAAAAACCCCCCTCCAGAAAACTGTTTTACAAAATGTAATCACTGCAAACATTTGCCTACTCTGTTCTTACATTGAAAGTTCACATTGAGCCTGAGTATCATATGGTGTATTTAAAAAGAATGAAAAGACTAATTGGTGCATTAACACTTGTTTCATTTTTATTTATGCCCAATATGCTAGCATTAAAAATAACTTCTCTATATATGATTCAAGTTAAAATTGGGTTTCGTATGGTACATAAGGTACAGGGAAGAGAATCCCTGACCACAGCAATGTATTAAAGAACAACGGGGAGGAATGGGCAAAGGGAAGAAGTATTAGCAATAGCAATAACATTTAGAGTTATATACCGCTTCATAGTGCTTCTGTAGCCCTCTCTAAGAGGTTTACAGAATCAGCCTCTTGCCCCCAACAATCTGGCTCCTCATTTTACCCACCTTGGAAGGATGGAAGGATGAGTCAAACCTTGTGCCGGTGGTGAGATTTGAACTGCTGAACTACAGCTGGCAGTTAGCTGAAGCAACCTTTAGTGCTGCACTCTAACCACCGTGCCACCCCAGCTCTGTAACTGTTGACTCCCCCCGTTAACTCTGTACTTATTTACTCCCCCTGTGCCTCAGGTTGCTTCGTTTATTAGGGTTATAAGCATACTTTAAAGATGCACATTTGTTTGGGGTCTGAGAAAAGAGTTGAGTGAATAATATGTATACATTTTGAGAAACTCAGGCTGTGGACTCCTCTGCCTTAGTCCAGTGTTTGTCAGCCTTAAGAATTTTAAGACAGTCAGACTTTAATTCCCAGAATTCCCAAGCTGGCATATTCACAGATCTTAAATGGCCAAACTGGCTGGGGAATTCTGGGAGTTGAAGACCTCCATCTTAAAATGTTCAAGATTGAAAAATGCTGCTTTAGCTGGTATCTGCTTAACTATACGATGCTCTGTTCGGTTGACTTTGTCTCTCCTCCATCAGAATCTCAACAGTGTTTATTTAGCAGGACTTTTAGGGAATTGCATATCCTCAAATAATATTCTCTGCAGAGCCATAAAAGTTTGTGTTAAAATAAAATTATGAAAGTAAAGAACTCAAACCAACAACTTAAGTCAGTAAAAGAAGACAGTTTCATACTGCAAATGTTTCTTCACATTTGGAAAGCAGATAAGTTATTTGCATCCAAAATCATCCCAATGCTAGATGAACAACCTATTTTGCAGAAATAGGTGGAGATTCTAAGAGGTAACCAAATGCACTGAGAATATTATTTTTCCATTTCTACATGTTGTCTGGCAACAAACTGTTGGGTTTGTGTCCCTATTTGAAAGCAAACTTAGACTATTGTTTTTCCCTCTTTCCATTTCTAGATATAGTAGTTCACAAACTTTCTGTGTCTTGCAGAAGAATTTTAATCATCCCCCCCCCCCACATTCTTCTTGAAATCCCACCATTTCTGGTCTCTCTGTCCTAATAACTTATCCTTAGAAGCCTGATCCACTCAACAACCAAGAATAGCCAATACTCTTTGGGAGGAAAGTGCCCCTTAGTCTGGCAATATAATATTCAGTATATTATAATTTCAGTCTCATAATGATCTCTTTTTAAAACTGTCATTTACATTGATTGGCTTTATGCCTCAGTGTGCACTTAATGTGTAGCTTTGTCTATAAATTTTGTCCTGCGCTCACTAGAGGTTGAGGAAGGATGTAGTGGATGAAAAGGTTTCGTAATGTTCTCCCAAGTTTTTTCACCCTTTTCATCTGTCACCCAGTAAAGAAATGCCAAGCTGAACTTCAGATACAGCTGATCAGTCATAAACTCCTTAGTGGGGTGTTCAGTTATTTTTAAGGATGAATTAAAGATATTTGACTATCCCTGGAAAAATCGGGAGCTTGCAGATGCCAAGTCAAAATTATTTATAAATCTGGATTGCCAAATTCAAAAAGGATGCTATATTTGCTTTCTAAGCACAACATTGCCCTATTTCTATGATTCCAGTTGGCATCTGGATATATTTATTTATTTATTTATTTACTTGTCAAACATGTATAAGATAACAAGTATAGGTATGAACGTAAACACGAAAAGAGGAATTAAATACAGATACATAGGGACTTATGCATGCCCCCCTTTACGGGATCTCTTAAGAATTGGGTGAGGTCCACAGTAGACAGTTTGAGATTGAAGCGAACACTTCTGGTGTGACCACAAACTGGTAGGAAAGGTAAGACAAAGGATGCAGGCTTGATAGAAGCTGTAACCCCTGGTTTGAAGCTGTAACAATGGAGTTCGGGTAGAGCATTCCAGGTGTTGGGCACTCTGTTGCTGAAGTTGCATTTTCTGCAATTTAGTTTGAAGCAGTTTACCTTGAATTTGTATCGATTGTTTCACTATGTATTATTGTGGTTGAAGCTGGAGAAGTCAGGCATCTTGACAGGCAAGGCGTTATAGCAGACAATTTTGTTTACTACGCTTTGATCGAGCTGCAGGTGGCACAGTTCCAGATTGGCCAAGTTCAAAATTTCAAACTGGTGTCATAGGGAATTCTGTTTGTTTGCTTGTTTGTTTGTTTGTTCGTTCATTCATTCATTAGATTTGTATGCCGCCCTTCTCCAAAGACTGTTGCAAATAGAGGAATGGAATACTCTTCTTGTGAAATACCTCTGAACCCACTCAATCATGTTAATATCCGATATACAGTGTGGGTTCCAGAAGGACAGGCTGTATTCAAGAATTGGTCTGGCAAAGGTTTTGTATGCCCCAGTAAGCAATAAAGTGTTACTGGAGAAGAAGCTTCTTTTGGTTCAGTATTCTTTTGGTTCTGCAGAAGGAAAACATATAATACGGCCCATCTACCCAGATTGGTAGCCTCCGAAACATTGAACCAGAAGTCCAATTTATCACAGGAATCTTTGTCTGCAGAAGATAACACAACTGTTCAAAGTAAATGAGAAATCTCTTTTTGGATGTGTTTTCATTATGAAATAACAACATCCAGCAGAGTTGCTAACTAAGTACATTATTATTCTACTGAAATGAAAAAAATATTTTTAAGTATTAGACTTACACCTAGAAGTGTGAAGTAAGGGTTCAGATAATAGCTAACAGACCTTCTGTCAAGTCTGCATCCTTTGTCTTTAAATTAGGGAACTATTATTCAAGTCTCTTGGGGTAATCTGAAGACTGGCTTTTAGTGCACAAAAATAATAGCATTCTGTACTTTAAATCTTCCTTCTGGCCTTTAACTTCCATGGGAATAGGAAGAGAAGAACAACAGAGCATCAGAGCTGAAAGGGACCTTCAAATTCTGATCCCGTTTGTGGTCCTATTGTTCAGGACTAACAATATGTGAAGTAGTGGGTTTCACTTACGTTCAATACCAGTTCGAAACTGTGAACGTGCATGCATGGGCGCTTTTACACATGCACGGAACCTTCTGCACATGCTCAGATCATCTGTGATGATATCCAGGCAGGTGGGTAGAGTCTCCCACCGCCACCACTAGAGGTTTGCCTGAACCCGGGTGGACTAGTAGCAATCCACCACTGAGTATGTGGGAATAACCTTGGAAGAAAGGTGGAAGAACCATAGATTAGATCAGTGCCTCTCAAATATTGGGGCACGCCCCCGTGAGGGAGCGCGGAGCAATGCCGTGGGGGCATGTGTGACCCCAGGCAACATTTGTGATCCATCTTGATCAATTCTCCTGGATGGGGAGTGTTTTCCCAGTTTATTTACTTTATTTATTTATTTATTGGATTTGTATGCCGCCCCTAATAAAACAGTGTACAATAGTAATCTAATACTAAAAACGATTAAAAACCCATTAATATAAAAAACCAGACATACATACATACATACCATGCATAGAATTGTAAAGGCCTAGGGGGAAAGAGGATCTCAATTCCTTCATGCCTGATGGCAGAGGTGGGTTTTAAGTAGCTTACAAAAGACGAGGGTGGGGGCAATTCTGATCTCCGGGGGGAGCTGATTCCAGAGGGCCGGGGCCGCCACAGAGAAGGCTCTTTCCCTGGGTCCCACCAAGCGACATTGTTTAATTGACGGGACCCGGAGAAGATCCACTCTGTGGGACCTAACTGGTCACTGTTGCACACACTGCTCTGAGCCCGAAGGAGGAGGGGGCGGGGGGCGGCTGCGGGGGTTCTTGTCATTTTCGGTGGACACCGTGGTAGCCAAGAACCTTAACTGGCCTTGCCCCATGTCAAAAGAGAGCCCTAACCACGGTAGCCTATGTCTGCCTAACCAAAAACAGGCTCCGCTGAATTCAGTGTGATTTACTCCCAGGTAAGTGGGGAGAGCAGCCGTCCCGAAGTTTGCTTGCAGTAAAATAAAATAATAAAGTAAAATAATGAATATTTACACTAAAATTCCAGATCAGAGAGTTGGGTGTGTGTGCGAAATGTTCACTTTTTCCTAGGGGGGCATAACAGAAAATAATTGAGAAGCACTGGATTAGACAATAGTTAGATAAACGTCAGGAGAAACAGAATAACGGAGTTGGATGGGACCTTAGAGGTCTTCTAGTCCAACCCCCTGCTTAAGTAGGAGATCTTACATGTTTCTGGACAAATGGCTATCCAACCTCATTTTGAAAACCTCCAGGGATGGAGCATTCCCAACTTCTAAAGGCTAGCTGCTGTTTCAAACATTGAATAAAGCAATCTTTAGTGTGCAGAAAACAGCTTCTGGTGGATTTCAGTGGAACAGTTTACATTTTTAAAAAAATGCTCTCTGCTATTGTTAATACTGCTACTAAAAAGTGAACTTTAAATGGATTAAGTGTAAAAACCACACCTTTGCTAATCCATTGCATGGATAAAACTAGTTAGATCGTGCCCAGAATGAAATCATCAAGAAAGTTGAGGGTTGTTATACTTGGAACCTGGGATGGATTAGATCAATACTTTAATCCAGGATTTCTTAACCTCCTGTAAATTTAATGATGAGGACTTCAACTCCCAGAATTCCCCAGTCAGCATTCTGGGAGTTGAATAGAATAGAATTCTTTATTGGCCAAGTGTGATTGGACATACAAGGAATTTGTCTTTGGTGCATATGCTCTCAGTGTGCATAAAAGAAAGAACTCTTCACTTCTTAAAGTTGCGGAGATTGAAAACACCATTTTAGTCCAGCAGGCTATCTGACCAACCAGTGATGGACTGGAAATCTTTTAAGCAGGGAGCAAACACACATAAACACACACACACCAGCACCCACTATATTTTGTAGTACTTATTATCTCCCGTCTCCAATGCAGGTGGGCAATGACAGCCATGACGACTAATAGTTATAAAAAAACCTGAGTTGATGTTCACACAATGTATTAAGATAAACAGTGCTGCTTTTTGTGCGTCTGTCATAGTGTCTTATACGACTGAGGTCCCAGAAGACATGAATATCTTTTAAAGGCAAAACGGGAAGAATTATTTTTCAAGCTGAGTTGCAGCTTGCGTAATACATTTTCCTAAAGCCAAACCACTCCTTTTCTCTTACAGCTTTAATTTTTAAAATGACCGTTATTTGGGGGAGGGGGACACACACGATAAAGGCAATTGTGCATAAACGGCATTATTTTTTTTAAAAAAACCTCTCGGTGGCTCTCCACTTGAATTTCAGAGCAAGCAGGATATGGGTTGACTGGAGAGAGTTGAACAAATAGCAGCTCTGAGATTCCCTCCCCTTCTCTTAAAAAAAAAAGAAAGGCTTGTTTTGAGTCATTATCCCTTTCATTCTGATGGAATTCAGCCAGATTTTCTATGACCTTAACACCCAACCATGAACAAGATTAGCCAATTGCCAGCTAATCTTTACCAGGCAAATCCATTGGGGAAAACAGACTTAACAGAAAGGGAATCAGACACATCCACCCAGCTGCTTAGATTTGTAAGGAAGAGTTCTGCAGGCCAGCCATTGGCTCACTGACTCCTTAAAATCCTTACATGAACTCAGTTGCTCATCTTAGGGAAACCGAAACGTTGATATTTGATTTCATGGCATAGTTACTGCGCTACAGAAACGGTGCTTTATCCCCCCTCTCCTCCTTTCTCAACAGATCCAGGAAGAATAAATATTTTAGGAAGAGTGCTTGAGGATGGGAGATGGGATCTAAAGAGAGAGAAAGTCAGACCATCTGTCTCCCAAATCCTAGGAGACTCTCATGCCCCTTGGGTAGTTTATCATCTTAATATGCCAGTTGGGAACCTCAGTCGCAGGCTCCAAATCAGCCTGCAAGGTGCAGCTGTAATGAAGAGACTGCACCATAAACTCATTATCGATAAATGACCAATCTTAAGAGTTTTATTTGTAGAATTCAGATGGTGGGTGGTCCATGGGGCCCTCCGCACTGGTACTGGATCCGTGAGAATTTTCGTTAGATCGTACATTAGTTTGCCACAATGGTTGAGGAAGATTGCTCTCTTGACTTTGTCACTAGCATCTTTGTAGCCGGACGCCTCCAAGAATTTCTCGAATTTCTCCATATAGGTTTCCCAGGATTGTTGTTCTGGGTCAAAGAATTCCGGCGCTTGAGCTACTAATTTGGGTTCCATGACTTCGTCTTGGGTTCTTTACTTCCTCGTCGCCACTTTTAAGTCATGAGAGAACTGGTCAGATTGGTTTATTAGGAACCCGCAGCTTGAAACAAAGGAATCATTTTGTAGCAACAAAAGACAACACGCGGCTCGGGTTTCCCTTTTTTAAAGGGCTCAGGTTTTAGGAGGCATGGCTTTGACAGCCGTTTGTACTTTCCCGCTCGCTGCTTGACCAATTACTTTAAACTATCTATGAATAGGTAATTTGTATAATGATTGACACCCCTATACCCATGGATACAGAACAGTGGGGTTCTTGGTGCTCTCTTGAGCTTCGTCGTTTGCTTGCAGAGATTTCATTAGCCAAGTAGCGCACTGATGATGTTGCCTGGTTGGGCAATGAAATGTTTGGAAGCAAATAATCAGCACCGAGAACTTTACAGTTCAACCTTGAGATGTAGATTTATTATTATTATTTATTTATTATTTAGATTTGTATGCCGCCCCTCTCCGCAGACTCGGGGCGATATTCTCTCACACTAGAATCCAGAGCCTCCATGGTGACAAAGTGGAGATATTATAATATTCCTCACCAATACTGCTTCTGTAACTTTGAATCTATGACTCGTGTAAGTAAGTAAAACCTTTATTACAGTCAAAGACCATCAATATAATAAAGACAGAACATCCAAGAACCGTTTCAGATTCTTAGAATCTCTTTGATCCTACTAGCAGATTCTTGGGTGATAATTGTAGTCCTTGTCTTATAGCAGTTCGTTGACCATCCAAAATTATAACCATCACCAAATTGGTCATCACCCAAGTCAACAAATACATGCTAGGTGTTGAGGTTCTTGGACATCTGGAGACTTGTAAGTTGTAACCATCCTTTATATCATGCCAGCACCTCAAGTTCTTTGTATCTCTTGTTAGTGAATTTTCAGACCAATGACAGTTGGTGATTGTAGAATAGCTATTGCAAGATCAATTCCTTAACTTTTTAGAAAGGTGGTAATTTTTTGTTTTTGCAATCATTATTGCAAATTTCTGGGTATGCCTTCCAATGAATTACATTGAGATATTTTACACTGACATGTCATTGAAACTTAGTCTTGATATGGCAATTGTCTGTAGAAGATATTGGTTCAAACTTTACCAATTGTGACTGGTTTCTATGTAAGTTAGTCAAGTTATTTGAATGTTTTATATCTCTTCTTGATCATTGATCAGTAAATACCTACATATCTCTTTGTGTATATATGCATAAAGAATACACAGCTATGCTAACGACATGGTGATACTGGTAGGTTGCATGCTAAATAACAGTTAGGGACGTGTGTATTGATATTTTGATTAAAGTGTGCTTTCCCCCCTTCACTTTTCTATCTGTGATGTCATATAATTATATATTTTTTAAAAAAATTCATTTCATCATGTCTGATTCCCAGAGTCTGCTTGGACAAGTTTACTCTGCAGTTTTCTTGACACGAGTTTTCAGAATAGTTTGGCATTGCCTCCTTCCTAGGGCTGAGAGAAATTGACTGGCCCAAGGTTACCCAGCTGGTTTTGTGCCTAAGGCCAGATCCGAACTAATAGTCTCCCAATTTCTAGCCTGATGCACTGCACCAAACTGTCTCTCTAATTACATATTGTCACTAACATTTCTCAATAATAATAATGCAAAAACGTGTGGACTTCCAATTTTATTTATTTATTCATTTGTCCTATACACAAGTACATAGGAAGAAAAATAGACATGTGATAATATAAAAGAGGGTGAAAGTGAACTTAGAGGAGAGGATATGTGAAAGGAAGAGAATATATAATATAGGTGAAAGAAAGGAAAGATAATTGGACAGGGGACGAAAGGCACACCAGTGCACTTATGTACGCCCCTTACTGGCCTCTTAGGAACCTGGAGAGGTCAATCGTGGAGAGTCTAAGGGAGAAGTGTTGGGGGTTAGGGGTTGACACAATTGAGTCCGGTAATGAGTTCCACGCTTCGATAACTTGATTGTTGAAATCATATTTTTTACAGTCAAGTTTGGAGCGGTTCGTATTAAGTTTGAATCTGTTGCGTGCTCTTGTGTTATTGCGGTTGAAGCTGAAGTAGTCATTGACTGGTAGGATGTTGCAGCATATGATCTTCTGGGTAATACTCAAATCGTGTTTTAGGCACCGTAGTTCTAGGCTTTCAAGGCCCAGGACTGTTAGTCTATTTTTGTAGGATATTCTGTTTCGAGTGGAGGAGTGAAGGGCTCTTCTGGTGAAATATCTTTGGACATTTTCAAGGGTGTTGATGTCTGAGATGTGGTATGGGTTCCAGACAGATGAGCAGTAGTCTAGGATGGGTCTGGCAAAAGTTTTGTAGGCTCTTGTGAGTAGAGTGAGATTGCCTGAGCAGAAGCTGCGTAGGATCAGGTTAACAACTCTAGAGGCTTTTTTGGCGATATTGTTGCAGTGGGCTTTAGCACTTAGGTCATTCGATATTAGTATTCCAAGGTCTTTTACAGAATGCAGGTTAGCAGTGAGAGATTGTTTATTCAGTTCGTTTGTGCGGTTAGGATTCTTTTTGCCAATGTGGAGGGTAGAGCATTTGTTGGTTGATATTTGAAGAGGCATTGACAAATTCACCATCAATCAATTTCAAAAGGCAGGCTTACTTGAAACATCCTACATCCTATGACAATACCATTAACACCATCAAACCACCGCACTTCCAATCTTAGGTCTATTGGGAAGGACAGGGTAGGTGGCTAAAAATACCAAATCTGTTAACACTTGAGGATTGGCAGAAAAACCTATCAATCAGAACTTTCCTTATGAATGTTATGTTTCTGAATAGGAAGATATCTGAAAAATTTCCAATGCTAAGACAGACAATAGTTTGCTCCGTTTTATGGTTTTTAAGTAAATCACTGCAGTTGTTGAGTAAGTTAGATTTTTTTTAAAAAATAAACATGCATTTAACCTCAATCCTGGACAGTGTAAAAACATGCCATTGACTGAATTTTGATCATGTCACTGTGTGGTTTCCAAAATGGTTATAAGTGTGAAGAACAGCCATAAATCTTTTCTTTTTCAGTGCTGTTGTAAACTTGAGCAGTCACTAAATGAATAATTATAAGTTGGGATTTATCTGTACATTCATCATTTTTTTTTCAATTCAGAAACTGGACTAATAGAAGCTGCTTTTCAAATAAATTGGCTATTTTTAAAAAAATCTCCTTTTAGAAAATGATAGGACTTATTCAGAATATGGGTTCAGACTAAATAAAGCCCTAAAAGTTTAAAGATGTAATTCAATATAAAGACATTATTGCATTAAGTCCTTGGAAAAGCAGCTTAAGTTAAAAAAAATGCAATTTTTTTTGTCAGGATAAAGTAACAATTTACTTTGATAATTTGAACTGTTATATAATTCTACATAATTATATTAACTGGAAAAACTAGACTAGCCTTAAATTGATCAGTCAAAAGCATCTTTCTCTAGCTTCGAAAGCTCTTTGTAATTCCCTTTGCTCTGGTAAGAATATCTGCCCTCCAGCCTCAAAGCTAGATAATGACATCATGTTGTTGTTACTTTTATTATCTGATATCCATTCATTTTTTTAAAATAGTATGAAAATCAGGAGATTACAAAATAAAAAAGGCAACAATGGGCAGATTAATTTAAATAAATTAAAAAGAAAAAAGAAACCTAAAGTAATGAATTACCGAACATGGGAACAGAATCATCCACCTCGGAATTTTTCATTAAAGATGCAAACATAAAAGGACAGTAGCAATGATCCTTTCATTAGGCATGAATTACAAATGGAAGAATCGCATTGAAGGAATGGTCCATTCCCAGAGATTGGTCCATGCAAGCTCTTGAGAGGACCCTGTTAAATCCAAAAAGAGGCTACATTTCTATCCAAAGCACCTGAAGGCAGAGCAAGAAGCAATGGATGGAAATCATTCAAGGAGAGAACAAATCTAGAACTAGGAGAGGATTTCCTGATAGAACAATTAATCAGTGGAACAACTTGGCTTCAGAAATTATGAATGCTCCAATATTTGTGGATGCTGTAATACTTGTTAGATTTCCTTACACGGTTTTTAGATTGATGTTTTTCTAGTTTTTTAAATGTTAGATTTCTTGTTTATTTTGTATTTGCTCTGTTTTTTTCCGAACGCCATCACTCTACTAAACAAATAATTCCCTCAACACTGTCAGACTTTCTACTAAATCTGCACTTCTATTCTACTAGTTTTTCTCATTATTCCTTTCACCCATTTCCTCCCATGTTGACTGTATGACTGTAACTTGTTGCTTGTATCCTAAGATTTTTATTAATATTGCTTCTTCATTGCTTATTTGACCCCTATGACAATCATTAAGTGTTGTACCACATGATTCTTGACAAATGTATATTTTATTTTATGTACATTGAGAGCATCTGCACCAAGACAAATTCCTTGTGTGTCCAATCACACTTGGCCAATAAAAATTCTATTCTATTCTATTTTAAGCTGCTCTGAGTCCCAGGAGAAGGGCAGCATGGAAATCAAATCAAATCAAATCAAATCAAATCAAAGAAAGAGAGAGAGAGAGAGAGAAAGAAAGAAAGAAAGAAAGAAAGAAAGAAAGAAAGAAAGAAAGTAGAATAGAATAGGATAGAATAGAATTCTTTATTGGCCAAGTGTGATTGGACACACAAGAAATTTGTCTTGGTGCAGATGCTGTCAGTGTACATAAAACAAAAAGGTACATTTGTCAAGAATCATGTGGTACAACACCTAATGATTGTCATGGGGTCAAATAAGCCATGAAGAAACAGACAATATTAATAAAAATCTTAGGATACAAGCAACAAGTTTCAGTCATACAGTCCTAAGTGGGAGGAAAAGGATGATAAACTAGTAGAAATAGAAGTGCAGCCAGAAGTGTGCAGTGGGAGCAAAAAAAGCCAATGCAATCCCAAATTGTATTAAGAGAGGGATGCAATCTAGGACTAGGGAGGTATTAATACCACTCTATAATACCTTAGTTAGACCATAGCTAGAGGACTGCATCCAGTTTTGGTCACCACACTACAAAAAAAAAAAGACATTGAAACTCTAGAGAAAGTGCAGTGGAAAGCAACCAGGATGATTGGGGGACTGGAGATTTTAACAAAAGAAGAGCGGTTGCAGGAACTTGTCATGGCCAGTCTGGCGAAGAGAAAGACCAGAGGAGACATGATAGCAGTCTTACTTGAGAGGCTGCCACCAATACATGAGAAGCTGCCACACAGAGGAGGGGTCAGGCTGTTTTCCAAAGCACCAGAAGGCCAGACAGGCAATAATGGATGGAAACTGACAAAGGAGAGATTCAACCTGGAAATAAGGAGAAATTTTCTGATAGTGAGAGCGATCAACCAGTGGAACAGTTTGCCTGCTGAGGTTGTGAGAGGTCC